>NC_083438.1:39165130-39401319 GCF_020745735.1 Hemiscyllium ocellatum
ATAGCAGAAGTAACATTACTTTCCCATATCCCACAATTTCCCCTTTTTCCTTAATTACCATTTGTTATCTTCTGCATTTTTGTTTTAAGCCTCGCTCCCGAAATTCGCAAGGATCATTCCCGAGATTTCATCCATCTTGGTCTCACTCATCCCCTCATTATTTAGTCGATAAAGTCCCTCTGTCTGATTCCCTTTTAAGGGCATCTGTTTCATTAAGGCTGTCTCAGTCAGTCTCTGGGTGAGCCCTCCTATACAGGGTATGATACAACAGCCAATGGCCCCCAATACCCCGACTACTACTATCAGGGAAGTAAGGATGGAGACTACCATCCCCTTCCATCTTCCAAACCAGGATTCAGGCCATCCCGGGAGAGATGGGTCTACTCCTGAATTCTCAGCCAGTCCCTCTGCTAAGGTAGTCAATCCCCTTTAGGCCCGAGGAATTGAACCATCAGGCGCAGTGTTATTAGGAATAAAGGTCACACACACACGCACACACACACAGGCGCACACACACACGCGCACACACACACGCGCACACACACACGCGCACACACACACGCGCACACACACACACTTTTTCTGCTAAAATCATACCAAGGGCCATTCTGTTTTCCCATGCTATCCTACTTGTCACATCAAGCTAGTCTGATATTCCTTTAACCACATCCCTTGTATAATTTATAAATCACTGTTGATTATAGAAAATGTAATTTATCCAATCTACATTTTTATTAATTGTTACCCACCAGAAGAGAGCTGACCCAAAGCCTGCTGCAATCTGGGTACGAGCCTTGAACTCATCAGGTACCCCCATTGGGACTCCTACCGAATCGAGATAAATCCTGTCATCGAAAGAAGTATCTAACAGTGATCTTTTGCCCCTTCCCTGTTTCCCTACTATCTTTCCCTTCTCAAATGCCAGGGGAAATGGAATTGCCAACTGTACAATTGCCCATATCCCTCTCCAATCCGGAGGGAGGGTGGGTCTCAGTATTTTGCCCCCACAGTACCACCACAGATCCGCTCGGGAACCCTTTGCTGCTGAGTCGTTCCCTCCCTTCTCCGTTTCGGTAACATTTTTAATCTCTGTACACAATTTCAGCTCCCCCAAATCTCTAGACCTGGTCTACACACACACGGCGTGTGGTTTCCAACTGCGACGGAAAATGCAGGGGGAACTTGTCCATCTTTCTTCTCCGAGGGAGGTAACATCAGAGATAGGGAGGTACAATTCCTATCATTCCATGCAGTCTCATCCCGATACAGGGCTATCATACATTTCATGCCCTTCCTGTCTCGCTTCCACCCGAGCGGAAAGGGAACCACCTGGGCCACTGGCCTCCCGGAGGAACATGCAGAGCAACTCCTTCTGTGTGGACTTGTTACAGTATACTTTACCCATTCCACCCAGGCATTTGCATCCCCTATCCAGTTTCTATTTCGATAGTCTGTTTCAAGTCCTTTATCTCTGTAATTTTTATTACTTTAGGATCAGCGGGAGGGGTGAAAAGTTGTATCTCATTATCCAGTAGTTCCGCCCGTTTTCCCTGTCCGACACTAATTCAAAAACAGCAGCCCGAGAAATCCTTCCCGTTCGCTTTCATTTCTATCCCAAATGTTTCATTTAATTGTATCTCATAGGTGTCCCCCCCCAATTGCTTCATGTCATGTGGTTTTCTTTATTGTCAGGTATATTGGGTTACACTTTTTATCGGGACAATCGCGAGCTGGTTGGAAGGGGGCCCGGTGTACTGTGACGAGACCATTATACCAAGGACCATCCCCAAGGTCATCCCCACAGGACTGAAGATGTATCTCTGAGCTGCGGTACTGTCTCTAATTATCTACATCCCCACAATTGACTAAGCTGCATGCATCAGCGTCTATGACTTGTGGATTATCAGACTCAGGAACCATTAGTAACACAGATGAAAATGATATTTGACAAAATCCCAATACTAAGAGGGCGAGCATCATAACTCTAAACATTCCCAGTATTCTAAACATCATGCTGACGCACAAAACAACTTAATATACAATCCGACAGAAATAATCCCCGCGCTCGTGTCACCACTGTATAATCAGTTACTCAAAGTCTCTTTAGCCTGAGTTGCAGCGGGGCTTGCGTTGATTCAGCTCTCCAGACTTCTTCCTCAACTGGAGATTCCACTGGCCCTTTGATCCGACGGGAGTGAGTCCAGCCTTTCCCCGCCTTCCTTATTGCCGTCTCGGTCAAAAGAGCCTGGTCCGGCCCTTCCCAGCCCGGCTGCAGTTTAGTCTCTGTCCATGATTTTACTCAGACCCAATCTCCCGGCCGGATGGGATGAACGGTGAATTCCAGGGCTGGAGTCTGTGCCAATAAACCCTGTTTCCCTGGGGAAAGACAGAGAGGAGGACAAGCCCAGTATATACTTCTTTAAGAACAAATCTTTAGTTTTGGGAATTGGCAATTCTCCATGCGTTCCCAGATAAGGTAATCCAAATAAGATTTCATAGAGGGATAGTCCCAAATCTTTCCTTGGGGCTGTTCGTACTCACAAGAGAGCTATAGGTAAACATTTGGTCCAAGGGAGTCTGGTTTCTATTATCAACTTAGAGAGCTGTCGTTTGAGTGTTTGGTTCATTCTCTCAACCCTTCCTGATGATGGCGGGTGCCATGGAGTATGGAATTCCCAGGATATTCCCAACCTTTTCATTACCCCCTGTAACACTTAAGAGGTAGAATGAGTTCCTTGGTTGGAATCTATACGGTGTACTAGCCCATATTGGGGAATGATGTGCTCCAATATTGTTTTAGACCCCCCCACTCGCAGCAGCAGTAGCTAGGGGCTATGCCCCAACCCAACCGGATAAATGATCTACTATGACCAACATATATTTTAGTCTCCCTACCCTGGGGAACTCAGTATAATCTACGTGTATACTCTGGAAGGGTCTCAATCCCGGGTCTCTTCCTCCCAGGGTCTGTTTTCTCAAGGCTTTTTTATTCACCTTTCTGCAGATTATACACAATCCCTCACATATTTGTTTAGCAATTGTATATATTCCTTTACATCCGTATTCCCTAAGAACTAAATCACACATTGCCTGTACTCCCCAATGGCTGCCCTGATGTGGGACAGCCATAATCTCTCACATCATCATTTTGTTCAACATTTCCCTCCCATCAGGTAACACCCAATGCCCATCTGCTGTTTCTGCCGGCCCTGAATCTTCCCTTTCCCAAGGGTCAAGCCCAGAAAGCATCCTTTAAATCTATCACACTAAACCATTTGTGGTCATGAGGGATCTTACTTCATCTCTAATCAGTCCCTCAATTACTGGCTGCAGTCCTCGTGTCCCTTCTATGGAAATGGGATGTTGTCGCTCACAGACAATGTCCCCTTCCCTTTTTAAATGTATTTAAGGGAAGAGATCTGTAGTTTAGATTAGATTACTTACAGTGTGGAAACAGGCCCTTCGGCCCAACAAGTCCACACCGACCCGCCGAAGCGCAACCCACACATACCCCTACATTTACCCCTTACCTAACACTACGAGCAATTTAGCATAGCCAATTCACCTGACCCGCACATCTTTGGACTGTGGGAGGAAACCGGAGCACCCGGAGGAAACCCACGCAGACACGGGGAGAACGTGCAAACTCCACACAGTCAGTCGCCTGAGTCGGGAATTGAACCCGGATCTCAGGCGCTGTGAGGCAGCAGTGCTAACCACTGCGCCACCGTGCCGCCATCGTGTCTCCACGATTCCCTTCCCTAGCCCATACAATAGGGTCTATCTCTCTCTCTCCATATCCTCTGTCAACATCGCCATTTGTACAGCTAATTCTTCTTCCTGAATTCCAATCTCCAGTCCTAAGAGGATAATTAAGTCTCTCCCTAGTAAGTTACTTCCTATATCGGGGATATACATCACTTCCCCTGTGACCCTGTCCTTAGGACCTTCTATCATCATCGGTTCAAATACTGGGACAGTAAACCCCTCCCCTTTCACCCCAGAAACAGTAATTGACCGTGTCGACATTTCTACTTTAGAACATAGAACATAGAAAGATACAGCGCAGTACAGGCCCTTCGGCCCTCGATGTTGCACCGACCAAATCCTACCTAACCTACACTAGCCCAATAACCTCCACATGCCTATCCAATGCCCGTTTAAATGCCCATAAAGAGGGAGAGTTCACCACTGCTACTGGCAGGGCATTCCATGAACTCACAACCCGCTGTGTAAAGAATCTACCCCTAACATCTGTCCTATACCTACCACCCCTTAATTTAAAGCGGTGTCCCCTAGTAACAGCTGACTCCATTCGCGGTAAAAGGTTCTCAGTGTCTACCCTATCTAAACCCCTAATCATCTTATACACCTCTATCAAATCTCCCCTAAACCTTCTTTTCTTCAATGAGAACAGCCCCAAGTGCCTCAGCCTTTCCTCATACGATCTTCCTACCATACCAGGCAACATCCTGGTAAACCTCCTCTACACCCGTTCCAATGCCTCCACATCCTTCCTATAGTATGGCGACCAAAACTGCACACAATACTCCAGATGAGGCCGCTCCAGAGTCTTATACAACTGCAACATGACCTCAGGACTCCGGAACTCAATTCCTCTACCAATAAAGCCCTGTACACCATAAGCCTTCCTCACAGCACTATTTACCTGGGTGGCAACTTTCAGAGATCTGTGTACATGGACACCAAGATCCCTCTGCTCATCCACACTACGAAGTAGCCTACCATTAGCCCAGTAATCCATCTTCTTGTTACTCTTACCAAAGTGAATCACTTCACACTTAGCTACATTGAATTCCATTTGCCACATTTCTGCCCAGCTCTGCAGCTTATCTATATCCTGCTGTAACCTGCCACATCCTTCCTCACTATCCACAACTCCACCGACCTTTGTGTCATCCGCAAACTTGCTCACCCAGCTTTCAAGCCCTTCCTCTAGATCATTTATAAAGATGACAAACAGCAACGGTCCCAAAACAGATCCCTGTGGTACACCGCTAGTAACTGCACTCCAAGATGAACCTAGTCCATCAACTACTACCCTCTGTCTTCTTCCAGCCAGCCAATTCCTAATCCAAACCTCTAATGCACCCTCAATGCCATACCTCTGTAGTTTTTGCATTAGCCTACCATGGGGTACCTTATCGAACGCCTTGCTAAAATCCATATACACCACATCTACTGCTTTACCCTCATCCACCTCCTTAGTCACCTTCTCAAAGAACTCAATAAGGTTTGTGAGGCACGACCTGCCCTTCACAAAACCATGCTGACTATCCTTGATCACATTATTCCTATCCAGATGTCTTGTCTCATGAGACAAGCCAGGAGATGGGAATCCTGTGCTATCCAGATGTTCATAAATCTTATCCCTTATAATTCTCTCTAAGACTTTGCCCACAACAGAAGTGAGACTCACCGGCCTATAGTTACTAGGGCTATCCCTACTCCCCTCCTTGAACAATGGGACCACATTCGCCATCCTCCAGTCTTCTGGTACTATTCCCGTTGACAATGACGACATAAAAATCAAGGCCAATGGCTCTGCTATCTCCTCCCTTGCTTCCCAGAGGATCCTAGGGTAGATGCCATCAGGACCAGGAGACTTATCTATTTTCATCCTTTCCAGTATTCCCAAAACCTCCTCCCTACATATTTCCAGGCCATCCATTCTAATCACTTGTGACTCAATATTCACACCTGCAACAGTGTCCCGTTCCTGAGTGAATACTGACGAAAAGTATTGATTTAGTGTCTCTCCAATCTCCTCCGCCTCCACGCACAACTTCCCACTACTATCCTTGACTGGACCGATACCTACCCTAGTCATCCTTTTATTCCTGACATACCTATAGAAAGCCTTTGGGTTTTCCCTAATCCTACCAACTAAGGACTTTTCATGTCCCCTCCTTGCTGCTCTTAGCTCTCTCTTCAGATCCTTCCTGGCTACCTTATAACTCTCAATCACCCCAACTGAACCTTCACGCCTCATCTTTACATAGGCCGCCCTCTTCCCTTTCACAAGGGATTCCAATTCCTTATTAAACCACGTCTCCCTCACACGACCCTTTCCTCCCTCCCTGCCTGACTGGTACATACTTATCAAGGACACTCAATAGTTGCTCCTTGAACAAACTCCACATATCGATTGCACCCTTGCCTTGAAACCTACTTTCCAAGCCACACATCCTAAGTCATGCCTCACTGCATCATAATTTCCCTGCCCCCAGCTATAACTCTTGCCCTGCGGCGCACATTTATCCCTCTCCATCACTAGAGTAAAAGTCACCGAATTGTGGTCACTGTTCCCAAAGTGCTCACCTACCTCCAAGTCTAACACCTGGCCTGGTTCATTACCTAGAACCAAATCCAGTATGGCCTCACCTCTTGTTGGCCTGTCTACATATTGTGTCAGGAAACCCTCCTGCACACATTGGACAAACACCGACCCATCTAACGATCTCGAGCTATAGCTTTCCCAGTCAATATCTGGGAAGTTAAAGTCCCCCATAACAACCACCCTGCTACCTTCACTCTTTTCCTGAATCATCCTCGCAATACTATCCTCTACTTCTCTCGGACTATTGGGAGGCCTGTAGAAAACTCCTAACAGGGTGACCTCACCTTTCCTATTTCTAACCTCAGCCCAAACTACCTCAGATGGCGAGTCTTCATCCATCGTCCTTTCCACCGCTGTAATATTATCCTTGACAAGTAATGCCACACCTCCCCCTCTTTTACCCCCATGTCTGACCCTACTAAAACATTTAAACCCTGGAACCTGCAACAGCCATTCCTGTCCCTGTTCTACCCACGTCTCTGTAATGGCCACAACATCGAAGTCCCAGGTACAAACCCACGCTGCAACTTCACCTACCTTATTTCTTATACTTCTGGCATTGAAGTATACACACTTCAAGCCACCTTTCTGTTTACAGGCACCCTCCTTCGAAATCGATGCCTTGTTCCTAACCTCCCTACACTCAAGGTCCTGTACCCTGAAGCTACAGTCCAGGTTCCCATGCCCCTGCAGAGTTAGTTTAAATTCAGCGATGACCGTGCTGCCCCTGTATCTACTGGAAGACTACCTCTTCCCTACAGGGTCCCACCTTCAAGTTTATCAAGGGTTCCTGGTGGGTGCCCGAGGGCAGGAACCCCTGACACCCCTATTCATTATCAAAATTCATAAGCGGAATGGCCCTTGCTTCCCTTTGTAGATCAGGACACTCCCACCTCAAATGCCCTATCTTTCCACAATAACAGCATCCTGCCTGTGGAGACCCCCATCTCTGCCCCTGTCGCTCGAACCCTCTATCCAATGCTCCCCCTTGTCCTCTCCCTCTCCCCTTCCCTCCCTGCCCTACATGGTGCCACCCACCGCTCCAGTTGCTCAATATTGGTTCCATTCTTCTCTTAACCCCCTCACCAACCGCAGCTACCGTCATTTTCACCTTCTGTTCCTGTCTCTCATCCTCCCTCTCTTTACACACACTTTCTGTGCCTCCCTTAACAATTCATCTAATGGCTTTTCGCTCCACCCTTCTACCTTCTGGATCTTTCTCTCTATGTCTGGCCACGCCTTCGTCACAAAATGTACTTTCAAAAGACCCTGCGCCACTGGATCCTCAGGGTTCATTCCCGAATATTTCCGCATTGAGTCTCTTAATCTCTACAAGGAAGCTGAGGGCGTCTCATCTTTCTCCTGACTAACTTCAAAGGCTTTAGTCAGATTCTGCGACTTCGGAACTGCCTCTTATTCCTTTTAGAACCAGGTCTTTCAATTCCCTCATTTCTGCTCTACGCTCCGGGTTTTGATTTTCCCACTGGGGGTCTCTGAGGGGAAACTGCGTCTCTCCCTGTCCAGCATCCCCATCCCCAATCGGGTGTTCCCTGTCCCATATTTTAATGGCTGCTCCCCGTATTAGTCCCCTTTCCCCCCCAGTAAACAGTATATCCAAAATGGACATTAACCCAGCCCACGTACACAGACTGGGGCCCAAGAATTGATCAATTTGTTCAGACAACCAGGACCTTCATTTCCTTTTTAAACGTTCTGACCTCCCCACTGGTGAGGGGGGTCACTTACAAACCCAATCTCTTTGTCCCCTATCGGTACCTCCCGAAGGGGATAAGTCATTACGTTCTTTCCCCCTTTTTTTTTAAGACATATTGCAATATTTCTAGTTCCCCATAACATCAAACACCAATTCATCAATTCATGCTTGACTAACTTTAAAGCCTGTTCCTAACTTGTAAATATATTTATATATTTACGGTCATTTATTCAGTATTCAATATTTAAAATGTAAAATGCATACAGTTCCCAATTTTGAAATCCACTGTAATTACCCAGTTTTAGCCCCTTAATTTAAATCCAAAATTAGTTTTCTTAAGTAGTCCTGACCAATTATTGCTCGATTACAATGCTATAGGTCGTGAAATAATCAGAGCTGCCTTAACAGAATCTGTCTATTCAAGTTAAAAAAAAACTTCTAATGCATGAACAAGGGCCGAATCCAAGGTCTCAGATATTTACCATAGGATTTTGTTTTTATTGCAATCTAATGGTGAACTGGAACTGCAACTGCCCGCCATAAATCGCTTTAATGTAAAGATAGAAGAGATAAGTTAGAAACTGATAGTAAGGCGGTCATGACCTGTCAAAAGAACAGGAGTTATCACCAATTTTTTTTTTCATTAATCTCTATAGAATCCTTAACCTTAAAAGACATCGTGTTAAGTTTCCATAATAAAAACTCAGATTCAAAACAGTCCTGGAACTCAAGCTCCAGGGAATAAAACACAAACACTCAATCACCAACAAACAAATGTGCATTCAAACCAAATCACAAAGGGTTAAACTTTCTACCAGCCGTACAGCTCTGTTCATTCTCTCTCTCTCTCACACATTGACATATAAATTCAGATATTTACAAACCCAGTCTTCGTCCGAGCTGTACTTTGGCCAGAAGACAGCAGGACGAGGAATGGATTCCTTAGTCCATACAAAGCAACGATATTTAATCATCTTTTTCCCCTGTACAAGTATTACTTTTCCAATTCCACAACACCCTGCCCAACGGACTTTCAGGAGGTGTGTTGTAAGGGGCCCCGCCTCCATTTCCATTACCTTTTACTCCTTCTGTTTTTCCAGAGGCTATTTTCCTTACCCACGGCACAGCCCATATTGCGTTCCTTCATTAGTCCCTTATTAACGACTAAAACCCAATCCCAGCCACCAAGGCAGTACTTAAAAGTCAGTTTTCTGACCCTGGTCTGTGTACAGAGTTGCCTGGCCCCTTTCTGCCGTATGTTCTATCGATCTCCTGTCACTGATTCAGATGTCTCTCTCGTGGGATTCGTACCAGTCGCCCAAGGGAGCAGACCGAACCGGGACACGAGACCGCTCCTCATTGGGGAACGGGACGCCTCTTCCCAGTGTCCAGGGCCGGCCACTCCCCCCAGCGATGGAAGAACATTCCGGACAGCCCCACGGTGTGAGAAACTAAGTTCACTCACGTCAATAATTTCAGTCCCAGACAAGATCTGAATCAGTAGTGCCCTTTATTTCACACTTACAAGTGGGTGTGATGTCCACAAGGCAGGGACAACACACACTGAATTCAACAAATACTCGATATTTATATAATTTGGTTCCTACATTTTTTTTAATCTCATCGTTTCCCCCCCCTGTTTCCACCCTCCCCTTCCCTAAGACCGGTACCCATTACTCCTGTTTATCTCCTGTCTTATCCGGCCTGGTCTCTGACAAAATGCTTATTCCTGCCCTCACAAGGCCGTTTGACCCCATCCTGCTGTGGGCACAGCCTTGCCTCACCATTATCTACCCCCTCCATCTGTGCTGCCCCCCCCCCACAGCATCTTATCACTAAGCCCCTTTTAATTGGGGTTTGTCCCTGTGTGTCTGTAAAAGTGGGAAACAGATGTTTATACCGACTGTTTGTACAGGCATATTGAGTGTAACTGCCTCCCCTCACAGCATCTTATCTAGTGCCTGTATTATCTACCATTGTCTTACAGTCCTGTTACTCCCTTACAGACATTTGTAGCTAATACAAACAAACAATGATGTATTCCCTCCACATAGTTCCCATTCTTGTTGACCCAGCTCCCGGCTGAAACAATTACACACTGGGTGTGAGTTCACTTATTTTTATATAATCAGTTATAATTGCAGAATAGCAGAAGTAACATTACTTTCCCATATCCCACAATTTCCCCTTTTTCCTTAATTACCATTTGTTATCTTCTGCATTTTTGTTTTAAGCCTCGCTCCCGAAATTCGCAAGGATCATTCCCGAGATTTCATCCATCTTGGTCTCACTCATCCCCTCATTATTTAGTCGATAAAGTCCCTCTGTCTGATTCCCTTTTAAGGGCATCTGTTTCATTAAGGCTGTCTCAGTCAGTCTCTGGGTGAGCCCTCCTATACAGGGTATGATACAACAGCCAATGGCCCCCAATACCCCGACTACTACTATCAGGGAAGTAAGGATGGAGACTACCATCCCCTTCCATCTTCCAAACCAGGATTCAGGCCATCCCGGGAGAGATGGGTCTACTCCTGAATTCTCAGCCAGTCCCTCTGCTAAGGTAGTCAATCCCCTTTAGGCCCGAGGAATTGAACCATCAGGCGCAGTGTTATTAGGAATAAAGGTCACACACACACGCACACACACACACGCGCACACACACACGCGCACACACACACGCGCACACACACACGCGCACACACACACGCGCACACACACACGCGCACACACACACACTTTTTCTGCTAAAATCATACCAAGGGCCATTCTGTTTTCCCATGCTATCCTACTTGTCACATCAAGCTAGTCTGATATTCCTTTAACCACATCCCTTGTATAATTTATAAATCACTGTTGATTATAGAAAATGTAATTTATCCAATCTACATTTTTATTAATTGTTACCCACCAGAAGAGAGCTGACCCAAAGCCTGCTGCAATCTGGGTACGAGCCTTGAACTCATCAGGTACCCCCATTGGGACTCCTACCGAATCGAGATAAATCCTGTCATCGAAAGAAGTATCTAACAGTGATCTTTTGCCCCTTCCCTGTTTCCCTACTATCTTTCCCTTCTCAAATGCCAGGGGAAATGGAATTGCCAACTGTACAATTGCCCATATCCCTCTCCAATCCGGAGGGAGGGTGGGTCTCAGTATTTTGCCCCCACAGTACCACCACAGATCCGCTCGGGAACCCTTTGCTGCTGAGTCGTTCCCTCCCTTCTCCGTTTCGGTAACATTTTTAATCTCTGTACACAATTTCAGCTCCCCCAAATCTCTAGACCTGGTCTACACACACACGGCGTGTGGTTTCCAACTGCGACGGAAAATGCAGGGGGAATTTGTCCATCTTTCTTCTCCGAGGGAGGTAACATCAGAGATAGGGAGGTACAATTCCTATCATTCCATGCAGTCTCATCCCGATACAGGGCTATCATACATTTCATGCCCTTCCTGTCTCGCTTCCACCCGAGCGGAAAGGGAACCACCTGGGCCACTGGCCTCCCGGAGGAACATGCAGAGCAACTCCTTCTGTGTGGACTTGTTACAGTATACTTTACCCATTCCACCCAGGCATTTGCATCCCCTATCCAGTTTCTATTTCGATAGTCTGTTTCAAGTCCTTTATCTCTGTAATTTTTATTACTTTAGGATCAGCGGGAGGGGTGAAAAGTTGTATCTCATTATCCAGTAGTTCCGCCCGTTTTCCCTGTCCGACACTAATTCAAAAACAGCAGCCCGAGAAATCCTTCCCGTTCGCTTTCATTTCTATCCCAAATGTTTCATTTAATTGTATCTCATAGGTGTCCCCCCCCAATTGCTTCATGTCATGTGGTTTTCTTTATTGTCAGGTATATTGGGTTACACTTTTTATCGGGACAATCGCGAGCTGGTTGGAAGGGGGCCCGGTGTACTGTGACGAGACCATTATACCAAGGACCATCCCCAAGGTCATCCCCACAGGACTGAAGATGTATCTCTGAGCTGCGGTACTGTCTCTAATTATCTACATCCCCACAATTGACTAAGCTGCATGCATCAGCGTCTATGACTTGTGGATTATCAGACTCAGGAACCATTAGTAACACAGATGAAAATGATATTTGACAAAATCCCAATACTAAGAGGGCGAGCATCATAACTCTAAACATTCCCAGTATTCTAAACATCATGCTGACGCACAAAACAACTTAATATACAATCCGACAGAAATAATCCCCGCGCTCGTGTCACCACTGTATAATCAGTTACTCAAAGTCTCTTTAGCCTGAGTTGCAGCGGGGCTTGCGTTGATTCAGCTCTCCAGACTTCTTCCTCAACTGGAGATTCCACTGGCCCTTTGATCCGACGGGAGTGAGTCCAGCCTTTCCCCGCCTTCCTTATTGCCGTCTCGGTCAAAAGAGCCTGGTCCGGCCCTTCCCAGCCCGGCTGCAGTTTAGTCTCTGTCCATGATTTTACTCAGACCCAATCTCCCGGCCGGATGGGATGAACGGTGAATTCCAGGGCTGGAGTCTGTGCCAATAAACCCTGTTTCCCTGGGGAAAGACAGAGAGGAGGACAAGCCCAGTATATACTTCTTTAAGAACAAATCTTTAGTTTTGGGAATTGGCAATTCTCCATGCGTTCCCAGATAAGGTAATCCAAATAAGATTTCATAGAGGGATAGTCCCAAATCTTTCCTTGGGGCTGTTCGTACTCACAAGAGAGCTATAGGTAAACATTTGGTCCAAGGGAGTCTGGTTTCTATTATCAACTTAGAGAGCTGTCGTTTGAGTGTTTGGTTCATTCTCTCAACCCTTCCTGATGATGGCGGGTGCCATGGAGTATGGAATTCCCAGGATATTCCCAACCTTTTCATTACCCCCTGTAACACTTAAGAGGTAGAATGAGTTCCTTGGTTGGAATCTATACGGTGTACTAGCCCATATTGGGGAATGATGTGCTCCAATATTGTTTTAGACCCCCCCACTCGCAGCAGCAGTAGCTAGGGGCTATGCCCCAACCCAACCGGATAAATGATCTACTATGACCAACATATATTTTAGTCTCCCTACCCTGGGGAACTCAGTATAATCTACGTGTATACTCTGGAAGGGTCTCAATCCCGGGTCTCTTCCTCCCAGGGTCTGTTTTCTCAAGGCTTTTTTATTCACCTTTCTGCAGATTATACACAATCCCTCACATATTTGTTTAGCAATTGTATATATTCCTTTACATCCGTATTCCCTAAGAACTAAATCACACATTGCCTGTACTCCCCAATGGCTGCCCTGATGTGGGACAGCCATAATCTCTCACATCATCATTTTGTTCAACATTTCCCTCCCATCAGGTAACACCCAATGCCCATCTGCTGTTTCTGCCGGCCCTGAATCTTCCCTTTCCCAAGGGTCAAGCCCAGAAAGCATCCTTTAAATCTATCACACTAAACCATTTGTGGTCATGAGGGATCTTACTTCATCTCTAATCAGTCCCTCAATTACTGGCTGCAGTCCTCGTGTCCCTTCTATGGAAATGGGATGTTGTCGCTCACAGACAATGTCCCCTTCCCTTTTTAAATGTATTTAAGGGAAGAGATCTGTAGTTTAGATTAGATTACTTACAGTGTGGAAACAGGCCCCGCGGCCCAACAAGTCCACACCGACCCGCCGAAGCGCAACCCACACATACCCCTACATTTACCCCTTACCTAACACTACGAGCAATTTAGCATAGCCAATTCACCTGACCCGCACATCTTTGGACTGTGGGAGGAAACCGGAGCACCCGGAGGAAACCCACGCAGACACGGGGAGAACGTGCAAACTCCACACAGTCAGTCGCCTGAGTCGGGAATTGAACCCGGATCTCAGGCGCTGTGAGGCAGCAGTGCTAACCACTGCGCCACCGTGCCGCCATCGTGTCTCCACGATTCCCTTCCCTAGCCCATACAATAGGGTCTATCTCTCTCTCTCCATATCCTCTGTCAACATCGCCATTTGTACAGCTAATTCTTCTTCCTGAATTCCAATCTCCAGTCCTAAGAGGATAATTAAGTCTCTCCCTAGTAAGTTACTTCCTATATCGGGGATATACATCACTTCCCCTGTGACCCTGTCCTTAGGACCTTCTATCATCATCGGTTCAAATACTGGGACAGTAAACCCCTCCCCTTTCACCCCAGAAACAGTAATTGACCGTGTCGACATTTCTACTTTAGAACATAGAACATAGAAAGATACAGCGCAGTACAGGCCCTTCGGCCCTCGATGTTGCACCGACCAAATCCTACCTAACCTACACTAGCCCAATAACCTCCACATGCCTATCCAATGCCCGTTTAAATGCCCATAAAGAGGGAGAGTTCACCACTGCTACTGGCAGGGCATTCCATGAACTCACAACCCGCTGTGTAAAGAATCTACCCCTAACATCTGTCCTATACCTACCACCCCTTAATTTAAAGCGGTGTCCCCTAGTAACAGCTGACTCCATTCGCGGTAAAAGGTTCTCAGTGTCTACCCTATCTAAACCCCTAATCATCTTATACACCTCTATCAAATCTCCCCTAAACCTTCTTTTCTTCAATGAGAACAGCCCCAAGTGCCTCAGCCTTTCCTCATACGATCTTCCTACCATACCAGGCAACATCCTGGTAAACCTCCTCTACACCCGTTCCAATGCCTCCACATCCTTCCTATAGTATGGCGACCAAAACTGCACACAATACTCCAGATGAGGCCGCTCCAGAGTCTTATACAACTGCAACATGACCTCAGGACTCCGGAACTCAATTCCTCTACCAATAAAGCCCTGTACACCATAAGCCTTCCTCACAGCACTATTTACCTGGGTGGCAACTTTCAGAGATCTGTGTACATGGACACCAAGATCCCTCTGCTCATCCACACTACGAAGTAGCCTACCATTAGCCCAGTAATCCATCTTCTTGTTACTCTTACCAAAGTGAATCACTTCACACTTAGCTACATTGAATTCCATTTGCCACATTTCTGCCCAGCTCTGCAGCTTATCTATATCCTGCTGTAACCTGCCACATCCTTCCTCACTATCCACAACTCCACCGACCTTTGTGTCATCCGCAAACTTGCTCACCCAGCTTTCAAGCCCTTCCTCTAGATCATTTATAAAGATGACAAACAGCAACGGTCCCAAAACAGATCCCTGTGGTACACCGCTAGTAACTGCACTCCAAGATGAACCTAGTCCATCAACTACTACCCTCTGTCTTCTTCCAGCCAGCCAATTCCTAATCCAAACCTCTAATGCACCCTCAATGCCATACCTCTGTAGTTTTTGCATTAGCCTACCATGGGGTACCTTATCGAACGCCTTGCTAAAATCCATATACACCACATCTACTGCTTTACCCTCATCCACCTCCTTAGTCACCTTCTCAAAGAACTCAATAAGGTTTGTGAGGCACGACCTGCCCTTCACAAAACCATGCTGACTATCCTTGATCACATTATTCCTATCCAGATGTCTTGTCTCATGAGACAAGCCAGGAGATGGGAATCCTGTGCTATCCAGATGTTCATAAATCTTATCCCTTATAATTCTCTCTAAGACTTTGCCCACAACAGAAGTGAGACTCACCGGCCTATAGTTACTAGGGCTATCCCTACTCCCCTCCTTGAACAATGGGACCACATTCGCCATCCTCCAGTCTTCTGGTACTATTCCCGTTGACAATGACGACATAAAAATCAAGGCCAATGGCTCTGCTATCTCCTCCCTTGCTTCCCAGAGGATCCTAGGGTAGATGCCATCAGGACCAGGAGACTTATCTATTTTCATCCTTTCCAGTATTCCCAAAACCTCCTCCCTACATATTTCCAGGCCATCCATTCTAATCACTTGTGACTCAATATTCACACCTGCAACAGTGTCCCGTTCCTGAGTGAATACTGACGAAAAGTATTGATTTAGTGTCTCTCCAATCTCCTCCGCCTCCACGCACAACTTCCCACTACTATCCTTGACTGGACCGATACCTACCCTAGTCATCCTTTTATTCCTGACATACCTATAGAAAGCCTTTGGGTTTTCCCTAATCCTACCAACTAAGGACTTTTCATGTCCCCTCCTTGCTGCTCTTAGCTCTCTCTTCAGATCCTTCCTGGCTACCTTATAACTCTCAATCACCCCAACTGAACCTTCACGCCTCATCTTTACATAGGCCGCCCTCTTCCCTTTCACAAGGGATTCCAATTCCTTATTAAACCACGTCTCCCTCACACGACCCTTTCCTCCCTCCCTGCCTGACTGGTACATACTTATCAAGGACACTCAATAGTTGCTCCTTGAACAAACTCCACATATCGATTGCACCCTTGCCTTGAAACCTACTTTCCAAGCCACACATCCTAAGTCATGCCTCACTGCATCATAATTTCCCTGCCCCCAGCTATAACTCTTGCCCTGCGGCGCACATTTATCCCTCTCCATCACTAGAGTAAAAGTCACCGAATTGTGGTCACTGTTCCCAAAGTGCTCACCTACCTCCAAGTCTAACACCTGGCCTGGTTCATTACCTAGAACCAAATCCAGTATGGCCTCACCTCTTGTTGGCCTGTCTACATATTGTGTCAGGAAACCCTCCTGCACACATTGGACAAACACCGACCCATCTAACGATCTCGAGCTATAGCTTTCCCAGTCAATATCTGGGAAGTTAAAGTCCCCCATAACAACCACCCTGCTACCTTCACTCTTTTCCTGAATCATCCTCGCAATACTATCCTCTACTTCTCTCGGACTATTGGGAGGCCTGTAGAAAACTCCTAACAGGGTGACCTCACCTTTCCTATTTCTAACCTCAGCCCAAACTACCTCAGATGGCGAGTCTTCATCCATCGTCCTTTCCACCGCTGTAATATTATCCTTGACAAGTAATGCCACACCTCCCCCTCTTTTACCCCCATGTCTGACCCTACTAAAACATTTAAACCCTGGAACCTGCAACAGCCATTCCTGTCCCTGTTCTACCCACGTCTCTGTAATGGCCACAACATCGAAGTCCCAGGTACAAACCCACGCTGCAACTTCACCTACCTTATTTCTTATACTTCTGGCATTGAAGTATACACACTTCAAGCCACCTTTCTGTTTACAGGCACCCTCCTTCGAAATCGATGCCTTGTTCCTAACCTCCCTACACTCAAGGTCCTGTACCCTGAAGCTACAGTCCAGGTTCCCATGCCCCTGCAGAGTTAGTTTAAATTCAGCGATGACCGTGCTGCCCCTGTATCTACTGGGAAGACTACCTCTTCCCTACAGGGTCCCACCTTCAAGTTTATCAAGGGTTCCTGGTGGGTGCCCGAGGGCAGGAACCCCTGACACCCCTATTCATTATCAAAATTCATAAGCGGAATGGCCCTTGCTTCCCTTTGTAGATCAGGACACTCCCACCTCAAATGCCCTATCTTTCCACAATAACAGCATCCTGCCTGTGGAGACCCCCATCTCTGCCCCTGTCGCTCGAACCCTCTATCCAATGCTCCCCCTTGTCCTCTCCCTCTCCCCTTCCCTCCCTGCCCTACATGGTGCCACCCACCGCTCCAGTTGCTCAATATTGGTTCCATTCTTCTCTTAACCCCCTCACCAACCGCAGCTACCGTCATTTTCACCTTCTGTTCCTGTCTCTCATCCTCCCTCTCTTTACACACACTTTCTGTGCCTCCCTTAACAATTCATCTAATGGCTTTTCGCTCCACCCTTCTACCTTCTGGATCTTTCTCTCTATGTCTGGCCACGCCTTCGTCACAAAATGTACTTTCAAAAGACCCTGCGCCACTGGATCCTCAGGGTTCATTCCCGAATATTTCCGCATTGAGTCTCTTAATCTCTACAAGGAAGCTGAGGGCGTCTCATCTTTCTCCTGACTAACTTCAAAGGCTTTAGTCAGATTCTGCGACTTCGGAACTGCCTCTTATTCCTTTTAGAACCAGGTCTTTCAATTCCCTCATTTCTGCTCTACGCTCCGGGTTTTGATTTTCCCACTGGGGGTCTCTGAGGGGAAACTGCGTCTCTCCCTGTCCAGCATCCCCATCCCCAATCGGGTGTTCCCTGTCCCATATTTTAATGGCTGCTCCCCGTATTAGTCCCCTTTCCCCCCCAGTAAACAGTATATCCAAAATGGACATTAACCCAGCCCACGTACACAGACTGGGGCCCAAGAATTGATCAATTTGTTCAGACAACCAGGACCTTCATTTCCTTTTTAAACGTTCTGACCTCCCCACTGGTGAGGGGGGTCACTTACAAACCCAATCTCTTTGTCCCCTATCGGTACCTCCCGAAGGGGATAAGTCATTACGTTCTTTCCCCCTTTTTTTTTAAGACATATTGCAATATTTCTAGTTCCCCATAACATCAAACACCAATTCATCAATTCATGCTTGACTAACTTTAAAGCCTGTTCCTAACTTGTAAATATATTTATATATTTACGGTCATTTATTCAGTATTCAATATTTAAAATGTAAAATGCATACAGTTCCCAATTTTGAAATCCACTGTAATTACCCAGTTTTAGCCCCTTAATTTAAATCCAAAATTAGTTTTCTTAAGTAGTCCTGACCAATTATTGCTCGATTACAATGCTATAGGTCGTGAAATAATCAGAGCTGCCTTAACAGAATCTGTCTATTCAAGTTAAAAAAAAACTTCTAATGCATGAACAAGGGCCGAATCCAAGGTCTCAGATATTTACCATAGGATTTTGTTTTTATTGCAATCTAATGTTGAACTGGAACTGCAACTGCCCGCCATAAATCGCTTTAATGTAAAGATAGAAGAGATAAGTTAGAAACTGATAGTAAGGCGGTCATGACCTGTCAAAAGAACAGGCGTTATCACCAATTTCTTTTTCATCAATCTCTATAGAATCCTTAACCTTAAAAGAAATCATGTTAAGTTTCCTTAATAAAAAATCAGATTCAAAACAGTCCTGGAACTCAAGCTCCAGGGAATAAAACACAAACACTCAATCACCAACAAACAAATGTGCATTCAAACCAAATCACAAAGGGTTAAACTTTCTACCAGCCGTACAGCTCTGTTCATTCTCTCTCTCTCACACACATTGACATATAAATTCAGATATTTACAAACCCAGTCTTCGTCCGAGCTGTACTTTGGCCAGAAGACAGCAGGACGAGGAATGGATTCCTTAGTCCATACAAAGCAACGATATTTAATCATCTTTTTCCCCTGTACAAGTATTACTTTTCCAATTCCACAACACCCTGCCCAACGGACTTTCAGGAGGTGTGTTGTAAGGGGCCCCGCCTCCATTTCCATTACCTTTTACTCCTTCTGTTTTTCCAGAGGCTATTTTCCTTACCCACGGCACAGCCCATATTGCGTTCCTTCATTAGTCCCTTATTAACGACTAAAACCCAATCCCAGCCACCAAGGCAGTACTTAAAAGTCAGTTTTCTGACCCTGGTCTGTGTACAGAGTTGCCTGGCCCCTTTCTGCCGTATGTTCTATCGATCTCCTGTCACTGATTCAGATGTCTCTCTCGTGGGATTCGTACCAGTCGCCCAAGGGAGCAGACCGAACCGGGACACGAGACCGCTCCTCATTGGGGAACGGGACGCCTCTTCCCAGTGTCCAGGGCCGGCCACTCCCCCCTGCGATGGAAGAACATTCCGGACAGCCCCATGTTGTGAGAAACAACGCTCACTCACGTCAATAATTTCAGTCCCAGACAAGATCTGAATCAGTAGTGTCATTTATTTCACACTTACAAGTGGGTGTGATGTCCACAAGGCAGGGACAACACACACTGAATTCAACAAATACTCGATATTTATATAATTTGGTTCCTACATTTTTTTTAATCTCATCGTTTCCCCCCCCTGTTTCCACCCTCCCCTTCCCTAAGACCGGTACCCATTACTCCTGTTTATCTCCTGTCTTATCCGGCCTGGTCTCTGACAAAATGCTTATTCCTGCCCTCACAAGGCCGTTTGACCCCATCCTGCTGTGGGCACAGCCTTGCCTCACCATTATCTACCCCCTCCATCTGTGCTGCCCCCCCCCCACAGCATCTTATCACTAAGCCCCTTTTAATTGGGGTTTGTCCCTGTGTGTCTGTAAACGTGGGAAACAGATGTTTATACCGACTGTTTGTACAGGCATATTGAGTGTAACTGCCTCCCCTCACAGCATCTTATCTAGTGCCTGTATTATCTACCATTGTCTTACAGTCCTGTTACTCCCTTACAGACATTTGTAGCTAATACAAACACACAATGATGTATTCCCTCCACATAGTTCCCATTCTTGTTGACCCAGCTCCCGGCTGAAACAATCACACACTGGGTGTGAGTTCACTTACTTTGTATCAGCAATGATGGTTACAGGAGTAGCATTAATTTACCTATATCCCACACCCCTCTCTCTCTCTCTGCCCCTACCTCTCTCTCTTTCTTCCTCCCTCTCTCCTTCCCCCCCTCCACCCTCTCCCCCCTATCTTCTTCTCAACCCCTCTCTCTTTCTCCCCCCACCCCCTTCTCTCTCTCTCCCCCCTCTCTCAGCCCCCATTCTCCCCCTCTCTCTCTCCCCCTCTCTTCTCCCCCCTCACTCATCCCCCCCTCTTTCATCCACCTCCTCTCATCCCCCCTCTCTCATCCTCCCTCTACCTCATTCCCCCTCTCTCTCCTCCTCCTCTCTCCCTCCCCCCCTCGCCACCTCTCTCTCATACCCCCCTCTCATCCCCCATCTCTCTCACCCCCCTCTATCTCTCTTTCTCCCCCTCTCTCTCTCCCCCCTCGCTTCCTCTCTCTCACCCCCCTCTCACTCATCCGCCACTCTCTCTCATTCCCCTCTCTCTCTCCACCCCTCCCTCCCTCTCTCTCTCCCTCCTCCCATCTCTCTCTCTTCACCACTCTCTCTCTGCCCCTCCCTCTCTCTGCCCTTCCCTCTCTCTCCCCCCCTCACTCCACACCCTCTCTCTCTCTCGCCTCCCCGCTCTCTCCCCCCCTCACTCCACACCCTCTCTCTCTCTCGCCTCCCCGCTCTCTCCCCCCCTCACTCCACACCCTCTCTCTCTCTCTCTCGCCTCCCCGCTCTCTCCCCCCCTCACTCCACACCCTCTCTCTCTCTCGCCTCCCCGCTCTCTCCCCCCCTCACTCCACACCCTCTCTCTCTCTCTCTCGCCTCCCCGCTCTCTCCCCCTCTCTCCACCCCATCTCTCTCCCTTTCCCTCCCCCCTCCCTCTCCCCCACTCTCTCACTTTCTCTCCCCCCTCTCTTTCTCCCTCCTCTCTCCCTCTCCCCCATCTCTCTCTCTCTCCACCCCCTCTCTCTCCCACCCCCCTCTCTCAATTCTCCCTCTATCTCTGTCCCCCCCTCCCCCTCTCTCTCTCCCCTTCTCTCTCCCGCCACTCTCTCTCTCCCCCATACTCTCTCTCTCACCCCCATCTCTCTCTCTCACCCCCATCTCTCTCTCTCACCCCCATCTCTCTCTCACCCCCTCTCTCTCTCCTCCACTCTCTCTCTCACCCCCTCTCTCAACCCCTCTCCCTCCATCTCTCTCTCTCGACTCCTCTCTCTCTCGACCCCGCTCTCTCTCCCCCACCCTCTCTCCCCTCTCTTTCCCCTTCTCTCTCTCCCCCCTCTCTCTCCCCCCCCCCACTCATCTCCGCCCCTCTCTCCCCCTCCTCTCTCCCTCCCCCCATCTCTCTCTCTCCTCCCCTTCTCCCGCCCTTCTCTCCCCCCTCAATCTCTCTTTCTCCCCCTCTCTCTCTCCCACCCCTCTCACTCATCCCCCACCTCTCTCTCTCCCCCGCTGCTCCCCCTCTCTCCCACCCCTCTCACTCATCCCCCACCTCTCTCTCTCCCCCGCTGCTCCCCCTCTCTCCCACCCCTCTCACTCATCCCCCACCTCTCTCTCTCCCACCCCGCTCTCTCTCCCCCATCTCTCTCTCTCCCCCACCTCTCTCTCTCTCTCCCCCCTCTCTCTCTCTCCTCCCCTCTCTCTCTCTCCCCCTCTCCTCCCCTCTCTCTCTCTCCTCCCCTCTCTCTCTCTCTCCCCCACCTCTCTCTCTCTCTCCCCCCTCTCTCTCTCCTCCCCTCTCTCTCTCCCCCTCTCTCTCTCTCTCCTCCCCTCTCTCTCTCTCTCCTCCCCTCTCTCTCTCTCCTCCCCTCTCATCCCCCCGCCTCTCTCTCTCCCCCCTCTCTCTCTCCCTCCCCACCTTCTCTCTTCCTCCCCCATTTTCTCTCTCCACCCCCTCTTTCTCTCTCTCTCCCCCTCCTTCCTCGACTCAGTCGACCCCACACACCCCCTCCCCACTCCCCCCAAACCCCTGAAGCAGTGACTCTCCCCCCCCACCCCCACATCCCAGCCCCCAACGGTTGACCCCGAGTCCTGACACTGTCACCCCCTGGCTCTGGGCCTCCTCTCCCCCACACCACCCCCACCCCGAGGGTGGGGGGAGAGGGGAACACCCACCTCCTCTCCCTGTCTGTGGGGTCCCTAACGCTGTCGAATTGTCAGTCAGGCCTCTCTCTTTGTGGGCGATCCAATGGGGCCCATTCCAATCCCTCACGGGACAGCACTCCCCATTCCCGGGATTCGGTCTGGGAGAACCCCCCCGCGTATTCGCGGCAACATTCGGTACACCGGGGGCCCTTCGGCTCGTCGAGTTTACACTGACATCTCCTCTGTACCTCCAGCCCACCCACAGGCCTGAACACCCAGACAGTTGAGGTGATTCTCCCAGAGAATTGTCTTATATCGAGAGGTTCCTGATCTCTAACCCCCCTCCCCTCCCCAAGCAGGCAGCGAGGGGGGAGTGAGAGTGTGTGAGAGGGGAGTGAGAGTGTGTGAGGGGGGAGTGAGAGTGTGAGGGGGGGAGTGAGACTGTGTGAGAGGGGGGAGTGAGAGCGAGGGGAGTGAGAGTGTGAGGGGGGAGTGAGAGTGTGAGAGGAGGAGACAGACTGAGTGAGGGGGAGTGAGAGTGTGTGAGAGGGAGTGAGACTGTGTGAGAGGGGAGTGAGACTGTGAGAGGGGGAGTGAGAGTGTGTGAGAGAGGGAGTGAGAGTGTGTGAGAGGGGGAGTGAGAGTGTGTGAGAGGGGAGTGAGACTGTGTGAGAGGGGGAGTGAGACTGTGAAAGGGGGAGTGAGAGTGTGAGAGAGGGGGAGTGAGAGTGTGTGAGAGGGGTGAGAGTGTGTGAGGGGGGAGTGAGAGTGTGTGAGAGGGGAGTGAGAGTGTGTGAGAGAGGGAGTGAGAGTGTGTGAGAGGGGTGAGAGTGTGTGAGAGGGGGAGTGAGAGTGTGTGAGAGGGGGAGTGAGAGTGTGAGAGAGGGGGAGTGAGAGTGTGTGAGAGGGGAGTGAGAGTGTGAGAGAGGGGGAGTGAGAGTGTGTGAGACGGGGAGTGAGTGTGTATGAGATGGGGAGTGAGAGTGTGAGAGAGGGGAGTGAGAGTGTGTGAGGGGGGAGTGAAAGTTTGTGAGTGAGAGGGGAGTGAGAGTGTGTGAGGGGGGAGTGAAAGTTTGTGAGTGAGAGGGGAGTGAGAGTGTGAGAGAGGGGGAGTGAGAGTGTGTGAGAGGGGGAGTGAGTGTGTGAGAGGGGGAGTGAGTGTGTGAGAGGGGAGTAAGTGTGAGAGAGGGGGAGTGAGAGTGTATGAGACGGGGAGTGAGAGTGTGTGAGACGGGAGTGGAAGTTTGTGAGAGATGGGGATTGAGAGTGTGAGATGGGGAGAGTGTGTGAGAGAGGTGGAGTGAGAGTGTGAGAGAGACAGGGAGTGAGAGTGTGTGTGAGAGGGGGAGTGAGAGTGTGTGAGAGGGGATTGAGACTGTGAGGGAGGGGGAGTGAGAGTGTGTGAGAGGGGGAGTGAGAGTGTGAGAGGGGGAGTGAGAGTGTGAGGGGGAGTGAGAGTGTGTGAGACGGGGAGGGAGAGTGTATGAGACGGGGAGTGAGAGTGTGTGAGACGGGGAGTGAGAGTGTGAGAGAAGGGGAGTGAGAGTGTGAGAGAAGGGGAGTGAGAGTGTGAGAGACGGGGAGTGAGAGTGTGTGTGACGGGGAGTGAGAGTGTGTGTGACGGGGAGTGAGAGTGTGAGACGGGGAGTGAGAGTGTGCGAGAGGGGGAGTGAGAGTGTGAGAGAGGGGGAGTGAGAGTGTGAGGGGGAGTGAGAGTGTGTGAGACGGGGAGTGAGAGTGTATGAGACGGGGAGTGAGAGTGTGAGAGACGGGGAGTGAGAGTGTGTGAGGGGGGAGTGAGAGTGTGTGAGAGGGGGAGTGAGAGTGTGTGAGAGGGGGAGTGAGAGTGTGAGACGGGGAGTGAGAGTGTGCGAGAGGGGGAGTGAGAGTGTGAGAGAGGGGGAGTGAGAGTGTGAGGGGGAGTGAGAGTGTGTGAGACGGGGAGTGAGAGTGTGTATGAGACAGGGAGTGAGAGTGTGAGAGGGGGAGTGAGAGTGAGAGAGGGGGAGTGAGAGTGTGTGAGAGGGGGGAGTGAGAGTGTGTGAGAGAGGGAGTGAGAGTGTGTGAGAGAGGGAGTGAGAGTGTGTGAGAGAGGGAGTGAGAGTGTGTGAGACGGGGAGTGAGAGTGTGAGAGACGGGGAGTGAGAGTGTGTGAGGGGGGAGTGAGAGTGTGTGAGAGGGGGAGTGAGAGTGTGTGAGAGGGGGAGTGAGAGTGTGTGAGACGGGGAGTGAGAGTGTGTGAGACTGGGAGTGAGAGTGTGTGAGACTGGGAGTGAGAGTGTGTGAGACTGGGAGTGAGAGTGTGTGAGACTGGGAGTGAGAGTGTGTGAGACTGGGAGTGAGAGTGTGTGTGACGGGGAGTGAGAGTGTGTGTGACGGGGAGTGAGAGTGTGAGAGACGGGGAGTGAGAGTGTGAGAGACGGGGAGTGAGAGTGTGTGAGGGGGGAGTGAGAGTGTGAGAGAGGGGGAGTGAGAGTGTGTGAGAGGGGGAGTGAGAGTGTGTGAGAGGGGGAGTGAGAGTGTGTGTGACGGGGAGTGAGAGTGTGAGACGGGGAGTGAGAGTGTGTGTGACGGGGAGTGAGAGTGTGTGAGACGGGGAGTGAGAGTGTGTGAGGCGGGGAGTGAGAGTGTGTGAGACGGGGAGTGAGAGTGTGTGAGACGGGGAGTGAGAGTGTGCGAGAGGGGGAGTGAGAGTGTGTGTGACGGGGAGTGAGAGTGTGTGTGACGGGGAGTGAGAGTGTGCGAGAGGGGGAGTGAGAGTGTGAGAGAGGGGGAGTGAGAGTGTGAGAGAGGGGGAGTGAGAGTGTGAGGGGGAGTGAGAGTGTGTGAGACGGGGAGTGAGAGTGTATGAGACGGGGAGTGAGAGTGTGAGAGACGGGGAGTGAGAGTGTGTGAGGGGGGAGTGAGAGTGTGTGAGAGGGGGAGTGAGAGTGTGTGAGGGGGGAGTGAGAGTGTGAGACGGGGAGTGAGAGTGTGCGAGAGGGGGAGTGAGAGTGTGAGAGAGGGGGAGTGAGAGTGTGAGGGGGAGTGAGAGTGTGTGAGACGGGGAGTGAGAGTGTGTATGAGACAGGGAGTGAGAGTGTGAGAGGGGGAGTGAGAGTGAGAGAGGGGGAGTGAGAGTGTGTGAGAGGGGGGAGTGAGAGTGTGTGAGAGAGGGAGTGAGAGTGTGTGAGAGAGGGAGTGAGAGTGTGTGAGACGGGGAGTGAGAGTGTGAGAGACGGGGAGTGAGAGTGTGAGAGACGGGGAGTGAGAGTGTGTGAGGGGGGAGTGAGAGTGCGTGAGAGGGGGAGTGAGAGTGTGTGAGAGGGGGAGTGAGAGTGTGTGAGAGGGGAGTGAGAGTGTGTGAGACGGGGAGTGAGAGTGTGTGAGACTGGGAGTGAGAGTGTGTGAGACTGGGAGTGAGAGTGTGTGAGACTGGGAGTGAGAGTGTGTGACGGGGAGTGAGAGTGTGTGTGACGGGGAGTGAGAGTGTGAGAGACGGGGAGTGAGAGTGTGAGAGACGGGGAGTGAGAGTGTGTGAGGGGGGAGTGAGAGTGTGAGAGGGGGGAGTGAGAGTGTGTGAGAGGGGGAGTGAGAGTGTGTGAGAGGGGGAGTGAGAGTGTGTGTGACGGGGAGTGAGAGTGTGAGACGGGGAGTGAGAGTGTGTGTGACGGGGAGTGAGAGTGTGTGAGAGGGGGAGTGAGAGTGTGTGAGGCGGGGAGTGAGAGTGTGTGAGACGGGGAGTGAGAGTGTGTGTGACGGGGAGAGAGAGTGTGTGTGACGGGGAGTGAGAGTGTGTGAGACTGGGAGTGAGAGTGTGTGAGACTGGGAGTGAGAGTGTGTGAGACTGGGAGTGAGAGTGTGTGACGGGGAGTGAGAGTGTGTGTGACGGGGAGTGAGAGTGTGAGAGACGGGGAGTGAGAGTGTGAGAGACGGGAGTGAGAGTGTGTGAGGGGGGAGTGAGAGTGTGAGAGGGGGGAGTGAGAGTGTGTGAGAGGGGGAGTGAGAGTGTGTGAGAGGGGGAGTGAGAGTGTGTGTGACGGGGAGTGAGAGTGTGAGACGGGGAGTGAGAGTGTGTGTGACGGGGAGTGAGAGTGTGTGAGAGGGGGAGTGAGAGTGTGTGAGGCGGGGAGTGAGAGTGTGTGAGACGGGGAGTGAGAGTGTGTGTGACGGGGAGAGAGAGTGTGTGTGACGGGGAGTGAGAGTGTGTGTGACGGGGAGTGAGAGTGTGAGACGGGGAGTGAGAGTGTGTGAGACGGGGAGTGAGAGTGTGAGACGGGGAGTGAGAGTGTGTGAGACGGGGAGTGAGAGTGTGTGAGACGGGGAGTGAGAGTGTGTGTGACGGGGAGTGAGAGTGTGAGACGGGGAGTGAGAGTGTGTGAGACGGGGAGTGAGAGTGTGTGTGACGGGGAGTGAGAGTGTGAGACGGGGAGTGAGAGTGTGTGTGACGGGGAGTGAGAGTGTGTGAGACGGGGAGTGAGAGTGTGTGAGGCGGGGAGTGAGAGTGTGTGAGACGGGGAGTGAGAGTGTGTGAGACGGGGAGTGAGAGTGTGAGAGAAGGGGAGTGAGAGTGTGAGAGACGGGGAGTGAGAGTGTGCGAGAGGGGGAGTGAGAGTGTGTGTGACGGGGAGTGAGAGTGTGTGTGACGGGGAGTGAGAGTGTGCGAGAGGGGGAGTGAGAGTGTGAGAGAGGGGGAGTGAGAGTGTGAGGGGGAGTGAGAGTGTGTGAGACGGGGAGTGAGAGTGTGTGAGACGGGGAGTGAGAGTGTGAGAGAAGGGGAGTGAGAGTGTGAGAGACGGGGAGTGAGAGTGTGCGAGAGGGGGAGTGAGAGTGTGTGTGACGGGGAGTGAGAGTGTGTGTGACGGGGAGTGAGAGTGTGCGAGAGGGGGAGTGAGAGTGTGAGAGAGGGGGAGTGAGAGTGTGAGGGGGAGTGAGAGTGTGTGAGACGGGGAGTGAGAGTGTATGAGACGGGGAGTGAGAGTGTGAGAGACGGGGAGTGAGAGTGTGTGAGGGGGGAGTGAGAGTGTGTGAGAGGGGGAGTGAGAGTGTGTGAGAGGGGGAGTGAGAGTGTGAGACGGGGAGTGAGAGTGTGCGAGAGGGGGAGTGAGAGTGTGAGAGAGGGGGAGTGAGAGTGTGAGGGGGAGTGAGAGTGTGTGAGACGGGGAGTGAGAGTGTGTATGAGACAGGGAGTGAGAGTGTGAGAGGGGGAGTGAGAGTGAGAGAGGGAGTGAGAGTGTGTGAGAGGGGGGAGTGAGAGTGTGTGAGAGAGGGAGTGAGAGTGTGTGAGGGAGGGAGTGAGCGTGTGTGAGACGGGGAGTGAGAGTGTGAGAGACGGGGAGTGAGAGTGTGTGAGGGGGAGTGAGAGTGTGTGAGAGGGGGAGTGAGAGTGTGTGAGAGGGGGAGTGAGAGTGTGTGAGAGGGGAGTGAGAGTGTGTGAGACTGGGAGTGAGAGTGTGTGAGACTGGGAGTGAGAGTGTG
Organism: Hemiscyllium ocellatum; assembly: GCF_020745735.1. Classification (NCBI taxonomy): domain Eukaryota; kingdom Metazoa; phylum Chordata; class Chondrichthyes; order Orectolobiformes; family Hemiscylliidae; genus Hemiscyllium; species Hemiscyllium ocellatum. Next base: position 39,193,099 of record NC_083438.1, read on the forward strand.
TGAGACTGGGAGTGAGAGTGTGTGAGACTGGGAGTGAGAGTGTGAGAGACGGGGAGTGAGAGTGTGTGAGGGGGGAGTGAGAGTGTGAGAGAGGGGGAGTGAGAGTGTGTGAGAGGGGGAGTGAGAGTGTGTGAGAGGGGGAGTGAGAGTGTGTGTGACGGGGAGTGAGAGTGTGAGACGGGGAGTGAGAGTGTGTGTGACGGGGAGTGAGAGTGTGTGAGACGGGGAGTGAGAGTGTGTGAGGCGGGGAGTGAGAGTGTGAGACGGGGAGTGAGAGTGTATGAGACGGGGAGTGAGAGTGTGAGAGACGGGGAGTGAGAGTGTGTGAGGGGGGAGTGAGAGTGTGTGAGAGGGGGAGTGAGAGTGTGTGAGGGGGGAGTGAGAGTGTGAGACGGGGAGTGAGAGTGTGCGAGAGGGGGAGTGAGAGTGTGAGAGAGGGGGAGTGAGAGTGTGAGGGGGAGTGAGAGTGTGTGAGACGGGGAGTGAGAGTGTGTATGAGACAGGGAGTGAGAGTGTGAGAGGGGAGTGAGAGTGAGAGAGGGGGAGTGAGAGTGTGTGAGAGGGGGGAGTGAGAGTGTGTGAGAGAGGGAGTGAGAGTGTGTGAGAGAGGGAGTGAGAGTGTGAGAGACGGGGAGTGAGAGTGTGTGAGACGGGGAGTGAGAGTGTGAGACGGGGAGTGAGAGTGTGTGAGACGGGGAGTGAGTGTGTGTGACGGGGAGTGAGAGTGTGTGAGACGGGGAGTGAGAGTGTGTGAGACGGGGAGTGAGAGTGTGTGAGACGGGGAGTGAGAGTGTGTGACGGGGAGTGAGAGTGTGAGACGGGGAGTGAGAGTGTGAGACGGGGAGTGAGAGTGTGTGTGACGGGGAGTGAGAGTGTGTGTAACGGGGAGTGAGTGTGTGTGACGGGGAGTGAGAGTGTGTGAGACGGGGAGTGAGAGTGTGAGACGGGGAGTGAGAGTGTGTGAGACGGGGAGTGAGAGTGTGTGACGGGGAGTGAGAGTGTGTGACGGGGAGTGAGAGTGTGTGTGACGGGGAGTGAGAGTGTGTGAGACGGGGAGTGAGAGTGTGTGAGACGGGGAGTGAGAGTGTGTGACGGGGAGTGAGAGTGTGAGACGGGGAGTGAGAGTGTGAGACGGGGAGTGAGAGTGTGAGACGGGGAGTGAGAGTGTGTGTGACGGGGAGTGAGAGTGTGTGTAACGGGGAGTGAGTGTGTGTGACGGGGAGTGAGAGTGTGTGAGACCGGGAGTGAGAGTGTGTGTGACGGGGAGTGAGAGTGTGAGACGGGGAGTGACAGTGTGTGTAACGGGGAGTGAGTGTGTGTGACGGGGAGTGAGTGTGTGAGACGGGGAGTGAGAGTGTGTGTGACGGGGAGTGAGAGTGTGAGACGGGGAGTGAGAGTGTGTGTGATGGGTGTGAGGACAGACACAGAACCTTATCCTTTCTGTCACATTTGCATCTTTGTTTGAACAACACCTTCAATAAATGGCCTTTTTATTGTCCCCGAAAGGATATGGGTTTGTTTTGGCTGGACTTTGACCCGACTCTGAGGATGATTCATGAGGGTTGGACGTGTACCTGAGAGGGAGAGACCCAGCAGCACCAGCTCCACTCCCTTCCCCTTTGGTCACACAACACGGTTGGAGCATTCCGGAAACTCGGAACTCACCAGGAGCCACATCATCTCTCGGCCATCCCAGGACTGAGCAAGGTACCCGCAGAGAGCTTCCAGACGGACTCTCGTCCCACTGGGGCCTCTCGAAGATTCTCAACACCATCTCGGGCAGTCCATTCTGGATTTCCGTCTCTAACCCCGTGCTGTCCCTGGGATTGTGTGATGTGGGACAGTGTAGAGGGAGCTTTACTCTGTATCTAACCCCGTGCTGTCCCTGGGAGTGTTTGATGGGGGGACAGTGTAGAGGGACCTTTACTCTGTACCTAACCCCGTGCTGTCCCTGTCCCTGGGAGTGTTTGATGGGGGACAGTGTAGAGAGAGCTTTACTGTGTATCTAACTCCGTGCTGTCCCTGTCCCTGGGAGTGTTTGATGGGGGACAGTGTAGAGGGAGCTTTACTCCGTCTCTAACCCCGTGCTGTCCCTGGGAGTGTGTGATGGGAGACAGTGTAGAGGGAGCTTTACTCTGTATCTTCCCCCATGCTGTCCCTGGGAGTGTTTGATGGGGGGACAGTGTAGAGAGAGCTTTACTCTGTATCGAACCCCGTGCTGTCCTTGGGAGTGTTTGATGGGAGGGACAGTGTAGAGGGAGCTTTACTCTCTATCTAACCCCGTGCTGCCCCTATCCCTCGGAGTGTTTGATGGGAGAGTGTAGAGGGAGCTTTACTCTGTATCTAACCCCATGCTGTCCCTGGGAGTGTTTGATGGGGGGACAGTGTAGAGGGAGCTTTACTCTGTACCTAACCCCGTGCTGTCCCAGTCCTGGGAGTGTTTGATGGGGACAGTGTAGAGAGAGCTTTACTCTGTATCTAACCCCGTGCTGTCCCTGTCCCTGGGAGTGTTTGATGGGGGACAGTGTAGAGGGAGCTTTACTCTGTATCTAACCCCGTCCCTGGGAGTGTTTGATGGGGGGACAGTGTAGAGGGAGCTTTACTCTGTATCTGACCCCGTGCTATCCCTGTCCCTGGGAGTGTTTGATGTGGGGACAGTGTAGAGGGAGCTTTACTCTGTATCTGACCCCGTGCTGTCCCTGTCCGTGGGAGTGTTTGATGCGGGGGACAGTGTAGAGGGATCTTTACTCTGTATCTAACCCCGTGCTGTCCCTGGGAGTGTTTGATCGGCAGGACAGTGTAGAGGGAGCTTTACTCTGTATCTGACCCCGTGCTATCCCTGTCCGTGGGAGTGTTTGATGGTGGGACAGTGTAGAGGGAGCTTTACTCTGTATCTAACCCCGTGCTGTCCCTGTCCGTGGGAGTGTTTGATGGGGGTGACAGTGTAGAGGGAGCTTTACTCTGTATCTAACCCCGTGCTGTCCCTGTCCCTGGGAGTGTTTGATGGGGGGACAGTGTAGAGGGAGCTTTACTCTGTATCTAACCCCGTGCTGTCCCTGTCCCTGGGAGTGTTTGATGGTGGGACAGTGTAGAGGAAGCTTTACTCTGTCTGATGGTGGGGTGGGGATGTAGTGACGGTAATACCGTGACTCACTCTTGGTGGAAATGGCGCGAGGCCATCAGGTGATGGTGGTCCCCGAAGCGTCGTTCCCTGCAGACCCCCGGCTCCCTCTCACACACCATGCCACCGGCTCTGGGTGTCTGAACGTGACGGAACGTTCTGGAACAGGAGCCAGGCCACATTGATCAGGGAGGGGTGTGGACACAGACAGGGTGGGGAAGGTCAGAGCACGGCCTGCCCAGGATTACCCACAGTGGGCACTGCCCGAGACCCACACCAACCGTTCACCCTAAAGGGTGAGACAGTGACACTATCACTGACCGTCAGAGGGAGGGAAGGAGACAGGGAGGGGGTTCCAGAGATAGGGAGGGGGTTACAGAGATAGGGAGGGGGTTACAGAGATAGGGAGAGGTGTAGGGGCTGGAGGGGGTTACAGAGATAGGGAGGGGGTTACAGAGATAGGGAGGGGTGTAGGGGGTTACAGTGATAGGGAGGGGGTGTAGGGGCTGGAGGGGGTTACAGAGATAGGGAGGGGTTGTAGGGGCTGGAGGGGGTTACAGAGATAGGGAGGGGGTGTAGGGGCTGGAGGGGGTTACACAGATAGGGAGGGGGTGTAGGGGCTGGAGGGGGTTACAGAGATAGGGAGGGGGTGTAGGGGCTGGAGGGGGATACAGAGATAGGGAGGGGCATAGGAGCTGAAGGGGGATACAGATGGTGTAGAGCAGCAATGAACAGGAAGAGGTTTGGATCCGTTGGGATAGTGTAGAATGAGAGTGAATGGGAAGGGGTTTGTGTCCATTGGGGCTGTGTAGAGTGGGAGTGAATGGGAAGGGGTTTGTGTCCATTGGGGCTGTGTAGAGTGGGAGTGAATGGGAAGGTGTTTGGGTCCATTGGGATGGTGTAGAGAGGGAGTGAATGGGAAGGTGTTTGGGTCCATTGGGATGGTGTACAGTGGGTGTGAACGGGATGGGGTTTGGGTCCATTGGTGCGGGGTAGAGTGCGAGTGAAGCCCACCGATGAGTCTTTTTGAGTTGAGGAAGGTTCCTCAGGAATCTCACTCTCTGTTTCTGACTTTGCAGATGACCCCGTGACCCTCCCACTCCCTGCCTTCCCAGGATGTGCATCATGGCCTTTCCTGCCGCCATCTTGGAGTGGCCTTCCAACTCCCACTAGCGAGTAATCCCCTGGAACGCTATCAATCCCCTCTAACAGTGCCAAGCGAGCAGTGGTTTCTGGAGCCAATCAGAGCGCAGAGTGGGAGGGGGACGTTGGTGGGGTGTGGTATTGCTGAGTGATGCCCCTCTGAAGGGGACGAGCCAGACATTGGGCTGTGACTCCATCAGTTCCTTGTGCCATCCCCCTTGGGGCCCGCTGTGAGATACCAATGAAAATACCCACCAGAATGCGTTTCCTGGCTGTGCTGGGGAGTGCCCAACTGTTGGTCATTCTGTTGGTGTACCGCGAGGGATCACGTCAGAGGGTCAATGCCATCATCAGTGCCCTCTGGAAGACAGGGTCAGTGCCCACCACCTCCCAGGCCAACAGCTTTCAGCCCAGAGATATCTACGCCAATCTCAGCCTCACCACCCCCATCGTGGTGGATGAAGACCAGCTCCCGTCCTGTCCATCAGTCTCACCGTACCTCAGTAAGTGGGCAAGGGGTAGGGAGTGACTCAGAACAGAGGGTGCACATGGGGTGGTATAGGGGTTAGAGAGATAGGGAGGGGGTGTAGGGTCAGGAGGGGGTTACAGAGATAGGGAGGGGGTGTAGGGGACGGAGGGGGGTTACAGAGATAGGGAGGGGGTATAGGAGACGGAAGGGGGTTAGAGATAGGGAGGGGGTGTAGGGGATGGAGGGGGGGTTACAGAGATAGGGAGGGGGTTACAGAGATAGGGAGGGGGTATAGGAGACGGAAGGGGGTTAGAGATAGGGAGGGGGTGTAGGGGATGGAGGGGGGTTACAGAGATAGGGAGGGGGAAGTAGGGACTGGAGGAGGTTACAGAGATAGGGAGGGGGTGTAGGGCTGGAGGGAGGTTACAGAGATAGGGAGGGGGTGTTGGGGCTGGAGGAGGTGAGAGAGTTAGGGAGGGGTGGAGGGATTTAAACTGGGAGGTGTTAAATTGACAGAAGCGATCAGTAAAGGTTTTGTCCTGTAGGATTGGTATTCCATGTCCTGACAGATGGAGGATAGAGGGAATGAACAGGAAGGGGTTTGGGTCCATTGGGATGGTGTAGAGTGGGAGTGAACAGGAAGGGGTTTGGGTCCACTGGGATGGTGTAGAGTGGGAGTGAACAGGAAGGGGTTTGGGTCCATTGGGATGGTGCAGAGTGGGAGTGAACAGGAAGGGGTTTGGGTCCATTGGGACGTACTAGAGTGGGAGTGAACAGGAAGGGGTTTGGGTCCATTGGGATGGTGCAGAGTGGGAGTGAACAGGAAGGGGTTTGGGTCCATTGGGACATACTAGAGTGGGAGTGAACAGGAAGGGGTTTGGGTCCATTGGGATGGTGCAGAGTGGGAGTGAACAGGAAGGGATTTGGGTCCATTGGGATGGTGCAGAGTGGGAGTGAACAGGAAGGGATTTGGGTCCATTGGGACGTACTAGAGTGGGAGTGAACAGGAAGGGGTTTGGGTCCATTGGGATGGTGCAGAGTGGGAGTGAACAGGAAGGGATTTGGGTCCATTGGGACGTACTAGAGTGGGAGTGAACAGGAAGGGGTTTGGGTCCATTGGGATGGTGCAGAGTGGGAGTGAACAGGAAGGGGTTTGGGTCCATTCGGAAATAGTACAGTGGGAATAAAAGGGAAGGGGTTTGGGTCTGTTGGGACGGTGTAGAGTGGGAGTGATCCATTGGGTTTGGGTCCATTGGGGCATAATAGATTGAGAGTGGATGGGAAGGGGTTTTGGTCGATTTGGGTGGTGCAGAGTGGGTGTGATCGGGAAGGGGTTTGGGTCCATTGGGACATAGTACAGTGGGAGTGAATGGGAAGGGGTTTGTGTCCATTGGGACGGTGCAAAGTGGGAGTGAATGGGAAGGGGTTTGGGTCCATTGGGACAGTGCAGAGTGGGAGTGAACGGGAAGGGGTTTGGGTCCATTGGGACGGTGTAGAGTGAGAGTGGATGGGAACAGGTTTGGGTCCATTGGGACAGTGCAGAGTGGGAGTGAATGGGAAGGGGTTTGGGTCCATTGGGGCGTTGTAGAGTGAGAGTGGATGGGAACAGGTTTGGGTCCATTGGGACGGTGCAGAGTGGGTATGAATAGGAAGGGTTTTGGATCCATTGGGACGTAATAGAGTGAGAGTGAACAGGAAGGGGTTTGGGTCCATGAGGCGGTGCAGAGCGGGAGTGAATGGGAAGGGGTTTGAGTCCATTGGGATGTAGTAGAGTGAGAGTGGATGGGAAGGGTCTGTGTCCATTGGGACAGTGTAGAGCGGGAGTGAACAGGAAGGAGCTTGGATCCATTGGGATGTAGTAGAGTGAGAGTAGGTGGGAAGGGGTCTGTGTCCGTTGGGATGGTGTAGAGTGGCAATGAATGGGAAGGGGTTTGGGTCCATTGGGACGGTGCAGGGTGTGAGTGAATGGGAAGGGGTTTGGGTCCATTGGGACGGTGCAGAGTGGGAGTGAATGGGAAGGGGTTTGGCTCCATTGGGGTGGTACAGAGTGGGAGTGAACGGCAACTGGTTTGGGTCCATTGGGACATAGTACAGTGGGCGTGAATGGGAAGGGGTTTAGGTCCATTGCGACGGTGCAGAGTGGGAGTGAAAGAGAAGGGGGTTGGGACCATTGGGACAGTGTAGAGTGGGAGTGAACGGGGAGGGGTTTGGGAACATTTGGATATAGTACAGTGGGAGTGAATGGGAAGAGGTTTGGATCCATTGGGACGGTGTAGAGTGGAGTGAACAGGAAGGGTTTGGGTCCATTGGGATGGTGAATATTGGGAGTAAACAGGATGGAGTCTGGGTCTATTGGGACATAGTAGAGTGAGAGTGAATGGGAACGGGTCTGGGTCCATTGGGACAGTGCAGAGTGGGAGTGAATGGGAAGAGGTTTGGATCCATTGGGATGGTGTAGAGTGGGAGTGAATGGGAAGGGATTTGGGTCCATTGGGACGGTGTAGAGTGGGAGTGAATGGGAAAGGGTTTGGCTCCATTAGGGCGGTACAGAGTGGGAGTGAATGGCAAGTGGTTTGGGACCATTGGGACATAGAACAGTGGGAGTGAACGGGAAGAGGTTTGTGTCCATTGGGGCAGTGCAGAGTGGGAGTGAATGGGAAGGGGTTTGGGACCATTGCGACAGTGCAGAATGAGAGTGAAAGGGAAGGGGTTTGGGACCAATGGGACAGTGTAGAGTGGGAGTGAAGGGGAGGGGTTTGGGTACATTGGGATGGTATAGAGTGGGGGTGAATGTGAATGGGTTTGGGTCCATTGGAAAATAGTACAGTGGGAGTGAATTGGAAGGGATTTGGGTCCATTGGGGCATAGTAGAGTGAGAGTGGATGGGAAGGTGTTTGGGTCCATTGGGATGGTGCAGAGTGGGAGTGATCAGGAAGGGGTTTGAGTCCATTGGGACATAGTAGAGTGGGAGCGAATGGGAAGGATTTGGGTCCATTGGGACAGTGCAGGGTGTGAGTGATTGGGAAGGGGTTTGAGTCCATTGGGATATAGTACAGTGGGAATGAATGGGAAGGGGTTTGGGACCAACGGGACAGTGTAGAGTGGGAGTGAATGGGAAGGGGTTTGGGTCCATTGGGACGGTGCAGAGTGGGGGTGAATGTGAATGGGTTCAGGACCATTGGGACATAGTACAGTGGGAGTGAACGAGAAAGGGTTTGTGTCCATTGGGGCGGTGCAGAGTGGGAGTGATCCGGAAGGGGTTTGGGTCCATTGGGACATAGTTCAGTGGGAGAGAATGGGAAGGGGTGTTGCTGCATTGGGACGGTGCAGAGTGGGAGTGAACAGGAAGGGGTCCGGGACCATTCGGACATAGTAGAGTGTGAGTGAATGGGAAGGGGTTTGGGTCCATTGGGACGGTGCAGAGTGGGAGTAAACGGGAAGGGGCTTGGGTCCATTAGGGCGGTGCAGAGTGGGAGTGAACGGGAAGGGGTTTGGGTCGATTAGTATGGTGCAGAGTGGGAGTGAACGGGAAGGACTTTGGGTCCTTTGGGATGTTGGAGAGTGGGAGTGATCAGGAAGGGGTGTTGATCCATTGGGACAGTGTAGAATGGCAGTGAACAGGAAGGGGTCTGGGTCCATTGGGACGTAGTAGTGTGGGAGTGAATGGGAAGTGGTTTGGGTCCATTGGGACGGTGCAGCGTGGGATTGTACAGGAAGGGGTTTGGGTCCATTGGGACAGTGCAGCGTGGGATTGAACAGGAAGGGGTTTGGGTCCATTGTGACGGTGTAGAGTGGGATTGAACAGGAAGGGGTTTGGGTCCATTGGGATATAGTAGAGTGGGAGTGAATGGGAAGGGGTTTGAGTCCATTGTGACGGTGTAGAGAGGGAGTGAATGGGAAGGGGTTTGAGTCCATTGGGACCATGTAGAATGGCAGTGAGTGGGAATGAGTTTGGGTCCTTTGGGACAGTGTAGAGCGGAAGTAAAAAGGAAGGGGTCCATTGGGGCGTAGTAGAGCGAGAGTGGATTAGAAGGGGTTTGGGTCCATTGGGATGGTGTAGAGTGGGAGTGAACCGGAAAGTGTTTGTGTCCATTGGGATGTAGTAGAGTGAGAGTGAATGGGAAAGGTTTTGAGTCCACTGGGACGGTGTAGATTGGAGTGAAAAGGAAGGTTTGGGTCCATTGGGATGGTGTATATTGGGAGTGAACAGGATGGAGTCTGGGTCCATTGGGACATACTAGAGTGAGAGTGAATGGGAATGGGTCTGGGTCCATTGGGACGGTGTAGAGTGGGAGTGAATGGGAAGGTGTTTGGGTCTATAGGGATGATTTATAGCATGAGTGAAAGGGAAGGGCATTGGGTCCATTGGGATGGTGGAGAGTGGGAGTGAATGGGAAGGGGTTTGGATCCATTGGGATGGTGTAGAGTGGGAGTGAATGGGAAGGGGTTTGGGTCCATTGGGATGGTGGAGAGTGGGAGTGAACAGGAAGGAGTTTGGATCCATTGGGATGTAGTGGAGTGAGAGTGGATGGGAAGTGGTCTGTGTCCATTGGGATGGTGTTGAGTGGGAGTGATAGGGAAGGGGCTTTGGTTCCATTGGGACGGTGTAGAGTGGGAGTGAACGAGAAGTGGTTTGGGTCCAATGGGACAGTGTAGAGTGGGAGCGAATTGAAAGGGGTTTGGGTCCATTGGGACGGTGTAGAGTGGGAGTGGATGGGAAGTGGTTTGGGTCTATGGGATGGTGTAACGTAGGAGTGCACGGGAAACAGTTTGTGTCCATTGGGACATGGTCGAGTGAGAGTGAATGGGAATGGGTCTGGGTCCATTGAGATGGTGCAGAGTGGGAGTGAATGGGAATGGGTTTGGGTCCAATGGGATGGTGTAGAGTGAGAGTGAATGGGCAGGTGTCTGGGTCCATTGGGACAATGCAGATTGGGAGAGAATGGGAAGGGGATTGAGTCCATTGAGATGGTGTAGAGTGGGAGTGAATGTGAAGGGAATTGAGTCCATTGAGATGGTGTAGAGTGGGAGTGAATGGGAAGGGGTTTGGGTCCACTGGGACAAGGTAGAGGTGGTGTGAAAAGAAAGGGGTTGGGGTCCACTGAGACAGTGCAGAGTGAGAGTGAACGGGAAGTAGTCAGGGTCCATTGGGATGGTGCAGAGTAGGAGTACGTGGAAGGGATTTGGGTCCAATGGGCCGGTGTAGAGTGAGAGTGAACGGGAAGGGGTTTGGGTCCATTGGGATGGTGTAGAGTGGGATTGAATGGGAAGGGGTTTGGGTCCTTTGGGATGATGCTGAGTGGGAGTGAATGAGAAGGGCTCTGAGTCCATTGGGATGGTGTAAAGTGGGAGTGAACAGAAAGGGGTTTGGGTCCATTGGGGGATCGTAGAGTGAGATTGAATGGGAAGGGGTTTGGGTCCTTTGGGACGGTGCAGAGTGGCTGTGAATGGGAAGGGGTTTGGGTCCATTGGGATGATACTGAGTGGGAGTGAATGGGAAGGGGTTTGGCTCCATTGGGGGATAGTAGAGTGAGATTGAATGGGAAGGGGTTTGGGTCCTTTGGGATGATGCTGAGTTGGAGTGAATGAGAAGGGCTTTGAGTCCATTGGGATGGTGCAGAGTGGGTGTGAACAGGAAGGGGTTTGGTTCCATTGGGATATAATAGATTGGGAGTAACTGGGAAGTGGTCTGGGTCCATTGGGACAAGGTAGAAGTGGTGTAAACAGAATGGGGTTGTGGTCCATTGAGACGGCGTAGAGTGGGAGTGAACCGCAAGGGGAATAAGTACATTAGGACGGTGTAGAGTGGGACTGAACAGGAAGTAGTCAGGGTCCATTGGGATGGTGCAGAGTAGGAGTGAGTGGGAAGGGGTTTGGGTCCAATGGGACGGTGTTGAGTGGGGATGAATGGGAAGAGGTTTGGGTCCTTTGGGGAATAGTAGAGTGAGAGTGAATGAGAAGGGGTGTGGGTGAGAGAGAGTGTGAATGTGGGGGTGTGTGGGTGGGAGAGTGTGTGAGTGCGTGGGTGAGTGTGGGGGGTGTGTTGGTGGGTGGGGGTGAGTGTGTGGGTGGGGGTGAGTGTGGGTGAGTATGTGTGTGAGTGTGGGGTGAGTATGGGGTGTGTTGGTGGGAGAGTGTGTGGGTGGGGGTGAGTGTGGGGGGTGTGTGGGTGTGTGTATGAGTGTGGGGGGTATGTGGGTGGGTGGGGGTGAGTGTGAGTGTGGGGGTGTGTGGGTGGGTGAGAGTGTGGGGGGTGTGGGTGGGTGTGTGTGTGGGTGTGTGTGTGTGTGTGAGAGAGTGTGGGGGGTGTGCTGGTGGGAGGGTGTGTGGGTGGGGGGTGTGTGTGTGGGGGGGTGTGTTGGTGGGTGGGGGTTGTTCTGAAAGTCCAAGCGTGTTGTGTAGGACAGCAGTGACCCTCCTGGGTAATGAGCAGAGACTGTGTTGAGTACGGTCCCGAGGGTGGGGGGTGGAGTAGACAGTGAAGGAGGGTCTCTGGGAATACAGAGCGATCCTGAGGGACCGGGCCGGTGAGCTGAGGAATGGCAGACGGTGTCTAATTCCAGGAAATGTTGGGTGTAGACGGAGTGGGGGAGAGGGGTGACAGGTTCCAGAGTGGGTCTAACCCCCTGTCCCCATTCCCCGGTAGGTGGTCCGATCCGTGTCACGTTCCCAAAGGATCTGTCCTTGGAAGAGGTGAGGAAGAGGAACCCCATGGTGCTGGCCGGGGGGTGGTACAAACCCCCAGACTGCGAGTCGAAGCACAGTACGGCAGTGTTGGTCCCTCACCGACACCGGGAGCAGCATCTGAAATACCTTCTGTATTACCTCCACCCCATGTTACAGAAACAGCAGCTCCAGTACCGCATCTACATCATCCACCAGGTGGGGGCGCACCGGGACCCGGGGGCAGGGAGTGGGGGGGGCGCACGGACAGGGTCACGGGGAGGTGTTTCAGGGTCTGTAGGGGATGGTTGTAAACAGAGCTCGGGCCGTGGGAAGGTACCGGGAGGGAGGGAGGGGAACGGTGTGGTGGGTGGGATACCAACCTGCTGCAAGACCCTCCCCAGGTGCCCCCCGTTCAGGGGCTGACCCCACTCCCTGTCTCCGTCTCTCTCTCTCTCTCTCACTCACGCTCTCGCTGTTTCTTTCTCTCCCTCGCTCTCCCCTGTTTCCCCCCACCCCGATATTTCTCTCGCTCTGAGGTCTCTCCCTCCTGTCTGTGAGGTGGGGCTCGGGACGGTAGGGTGAGGGTGATCACTGAGTCGGGAGGTTTGATCAGACTTCACTGTCTCACTGATTCCCTCTGTCTCGCTCTCTCTGTCTCTCCCTCTGTCTCCCTCTCTCGGTCTCGCTCCCTCTGTCTCTACTTCTCAGTCTCTCTCTCCTACTGTCTGTCTCTCCATCACTGTCTCTCCCTCTGTCTCTCTCTCTCCCCCTGTCGAATTCCCTCTCTCCCCCATCACATTCCCTCTCTCCCCATCCGTCACATTCCCTCTCTCGCCCCTGTCACATTCCCTCTCTCGCCCCTGTCACATTCCCTCTCTCCCCCAGGCTGGGAACACTACCTTTAACAGAGCAAAGTTATACAACGTGGGCTTTAAGGAGGCGATGAAGGACACAGACTGGGAATGTCTGTACTTTCATGATGTGGATCTTATCCCTGAGGATGATCGCAACCTCTACACGTGTGAGAAAAATCCCAAACACGCCTCTGAAGCTGTGGACAAGTTCGGATACAAGTAAGGAGGGTCAGTGCTGAGGGAGTGGGCACTGTTGGAGGGTCAGTGCTGAGGGAGTGGGCACTGTCGGAGGGTCGTTGCTGAGGGAGGGCCGCACTGTCGGAGGGTCAGTGCTGAGGGAGTGCCACATGTCGGAGGGTCAGTGCGGAGGGAGTAGGTACTGTCAGAGGGTCAGTGCTGAGGGAGTGGGCACTGTCGGAGGGTCAGTGCTGAGGGAGTGCCGCACTGTCGGAGGGTCAGTGCTGAGGGAGGGCCGCACTGTCGGAGGGTCAGTGCTGAGGGAGTGGGCACTGTCCGAGGGTCAGTGCTGAGGGAGTGACGCACTGTCGGAGGGTCAGTGCAGAGGGAGGGTCGCACTGTTGGAGGGTCGGTGCTGAGGGAGTGGGCACTGTCGGAAGGTCAGTGCTGAAGGGAGTGCCACATGTCGGAGGGTCAGTGCTGAGGGAGGGCACTGGCGGAGAGTCAGTGCTGACGGAGGGCTGCACTGTCGGAGGGTCAGTGCTGAGGGAGTGGGCACTGTCGGAGGGTCAGCGATGAGGGAGTGCCGCACTGTCGGAGGGTCAGTGCTGAGGGAGTGGGCACAGTCAGAGGGTTAGTGCTGAGGGAGTGCCGCACTGTCGGAGGGTCAATGCTGAGGGAGTTCCGCACTGTCGGAGGGTCAGTGCTGAGGGAGTTCCGCACTGTCGGAGGGTCAGTGCGGAGGGAGTGGGCACTGTCGGAGGGTCAGTGCTGAGGGAGTGGGCACTGTCGGAGGGTCAATGCTGAGGGAGTGGGCACTGTCGGAGGGTCGGTGCTGAGTGAGTGGGCACTGTCGGAGGGTCAGTGCTGAGGGAGTTCCGCACTGTCGGAGGGTCAGTGCTGAGGGAGTTCCGCACTGTCGGAGGGTCAGTGCTGAGGGAGTTCCGCACTGTCGGAGGGTCAGTGCTGAGGGAGTGCCGCACTGTCAGAGGGTCAGTGAGGAGGGTGTGGGCACTGACAGAGGGTCAGTGCTGAGGGAGTGGGCACTGTCGGAGGGTCAGTGCTGAGGGAGTGCCGCACTGTCGGAGGGTCAGCGGTTCAAGTTCCCTGTGATGGAGCCAGTCCCTGCTGTTTTGTTTATAACATACAGACTACCGTACCCGACCTGCTTTGGAGGAGTTTCGGCGTTTACACCTGACCAGTTCATGAAGGTCAACGGCTTCCCCAATAACTACTGGGGATGGGGCGGAGAGGATGATGACCTCGCTAAAAGGTATGGGGTTTCCATCTGAACTCCCAATGAGACGAGATCTCATTACATGATGGGGCAGGCTCGATGGACTGAATGGCCACACTCTGTCCCACGTTGTCATCTCGCCTTCATTCTAACTCCACAGACAGACCTGGGAGCAATGGAACACACAAACTCCCCCAACCCCATCTCACGAAAATGACTGAACATCCTCTGTACAGACAGAACCATCGCTCGTGGGTCCGATATGAACTGGATAGAAACATCCGGAACCTGAAACTATGTCCCAGAGAGGATTCAAGTTCACTCAGAACTTCATCACCCTGAGAGAAGCTGCAGTATTGTCTCAGTTAGACCCACCCTCAGAGCACCATGCACAGTTCCAGTCTCCGTATCCCTCAGTCAGACCCACACTCGGAGCATCATGCACAGTTCAAGTCTCCGTATCCCTCAGTTACACCCGCACTCGGAGCACCGTGCACACTTCCAGTATCTGTATCCCTCAGACAGACCCACACTCAGAGCACTGTGCACAGTTCCGGTCACTGTATCCCTCAGTCAGACCCACACTCGGAGCACTGTGCATCGTTCCAGTCTCTGTATCCCTCAGCTAGACTCACACTTGGAGCACCGTGCACAGTTTCAGTCTGCGTATCCCTCAGTCAGACCCACACTCGGAGCATCGTGCACAGTTCCATCAGTTAGATCCACACTCGGAGCACCGTGCACAGTTCCAGTCTCCGTATCCCTCAGTCAGACCCACACTCGGAGCACCGTGCACAGTTTCAGTCTCTGTATCCCTCCGTTAGACCCACACACGGAGCACTGTGCACAGTTCCAGTCTCCATATCCCTCAGTTAGACCCACACTCGGAGCACTGTGCACAGTTCCAGTCTCCGTATCCCTCAGTCAGACCCACACTCGGAGCACTGTGCACAGTTCCAGTCTCTGTATCCCTCTGTCAGACACACACTCGGAGCACCGTGCACAGTTCCAGTATCTGTATCCCTCAGTCAGACCCACACTCTGAGCACTGTGCACAGTTCCAGTCTCCGTATCCCTCAGTCAGACCCACACTCGGAACACCGTGCACAGTTCCAGTATCTGTATCCCTCAGTTAGACACACACTCGGAGCACCGTGCACAGTTCCAGTCTCCGTATCCCTCGGTAGACCCACACTCGGAGCATCGTGCACAGTTTCAGTCTCTGTATCCCTCAGTTAGACCCACACTCGGAGCACTGTGCACAGTTCCAGTCTCTGTATCCCTCTGTCAGACACACACTCGGAGCACCGTGCACAGTTTCAGTCTCTGTATCCCTCTGTCAGACACACACTCGGAGCACCGTGCACAGTTCCAGTATCTGTATCCCTCAGTCAGACCCACACTCTGAGCACTGTGCACAGTTCCAGTCTCCGTATCCCTCAGTCAGACCCACACTCGGAACACCGTGCACAGTTCCAGTATCTGTATCCCTCAGTTAGACCCACACTCGGAGCACCGTGCACAGTTCCAGTCTCTGTAACCCTCAGTCAGACCCACACTCGGAGCACTGTGCACAGTTCCAGTCTCTGTATCCCTCGGTAGACCCTACTCGGAGCACCATGCACAGTTCCATTCTCTGTATCTCTCAGTTAGACCCACTCTCGGAGCACCGTGCACAGTTCCAGTCTCTGTATCCCTCAGTCAGACGCACATTCGGAGCACTGTGCACAGTTCCAGTCTCTGTATCCCTCAGTCAAACTCACACTCGGAGCACCGTGCACAGTTTCAGTCTCCGTATCCCTCAGTCAAACTCACACTCGGAGCACCATGCGCAGTTCCAGTATCTGTATCCCTCAGTCAGACGCACATTCGGAGCACTGTGCACAGTTCCAGTCTCCGTATCCCTCAGTCAGACCCACACTCAAAGCACCGTGCACAGTTCCACTCTCTGTACCCCTCAGTTTGACCTCCACTCGGAGCACCGTGCACAGTTCCAGACTCCGTATCCCTCAGTCAGACCCACACTCGCAGCCCTGTGCATAGTTCCAGTCTCCGTATCCCTTAGTCAGACGCACACTCGGAGTATTGTGCACAGTTCCAGTCTCCGTATCCCTCAGTTAGATCCACATTCGGACCACATTGCACAGTTCCAGTCTCCGTATCCCACAGTTCGACCCTCACTTGGAGCACTGTGCACAGTTCCAGTCTCCGTATCCCTCAGTTAGACCCCCACTCGGAGCACCGTGCACAGTTCCAGTCTCCGTATCCCTCAGTCAGACCCACACTCGGAGCACCGTGCACAGTTCCAGTCTCCGTATCCCTCAGTCAGACGCACACTCGGAGCACTGTGCACAGTTCCATTCTCCGTATCCCTCAGTTAGACCCACAATTGGAGCACCGTGAACAATTCCAGTCTCTGTATCCCTCAGTTAGATCGACACTCGGAGCACCGTGCACAGTTCCAGTCTCCGTATCTCTCAGTCAGACCCACACTCGGAGCACCGTGCACAGTTCCAGTCTCCGTATTCCAACAATGATCTCACTTCCCATGGGATTATAACCGTTGGGAGATAGTGAACAGACTGAGGGTGGCCCTCTCCCGGAGAGGGGTCTGAGGGAGGGGTTTACAATTCTGAAAGGGGGGGTCACTCAGGGTGATGGAGAGAAGATGGTTCCACTTTTGGGAGGGAGAGACCGGAACGAGGGGCCGTCCCAATGGAGAGAGTCCCGGATAAATCCCATTGGGAATCCAGGAGAATCTTCGTACACACAGAGAGTGGGGAATGGGAATGTGGGACTGACTCCCACAGGGAGTTGGGGGGGGGCAGAATGTGGGACTGACTCCCACAGGGAGTGGGGGGGGGGGAATGTGGGACTGACTCCCACAGGGAGTGGGGGGGAGGGGGATGTGGGACTGACTCCCACAGGGAGTGGGGGGAGGGGGTGATGAATCACGTCGATGTGTTGAAGTGGGGGGGGATTTTGGATAAACACATGATGCTGATGGGAGAGGGGAGGGGAGAAGATGGTGGAGGGGTGAAGCAGGAATTCCGAGATGGGTCAGGGAATGATCCGGCGCTGTGTTCTGTCTCTTTCCAGGGTCTGGCTGAGTGGGATGTCGATATTCCGTACTGCTCTGCACCTGGCCCGTTACAAGATGGTTAAACACTCACGTGACAAGGGAAATGAGGATAATCCCAAAAGGTATCCGGGTATTCCCAGTGTCTCAGGGGGTGGAAGGTGGAATAAGGGCTTTCCCAGTTCTCTGTCATGGGGCGCGTGGACTCAGGACCCCTGCTCCGGTTACAATGGTCTCTGATTGATCGGAGCGGGAAGGTGAGTGAGGAATGTTCTCTGATCGGAGTGGGAAGGTGAGTGAGGAATGTTCCCCGATCGGAGCGGGAAGGTGAGTGAGGAATGTTCCCTGATCGGAGCGGGAAGGTTAGTGAGGAATGTTCCCTGATCGGAGCGGGAAGGTGAGTGAGGAATGTTCCCTGATCGGAGCGGGAAGGTTAGTGAGGAATGTTCCCTGATCGGAGCGGGAAGGTGAGTGAGGAATGTTCCCCGATCGGAGCGGGAAGGTGAGTGAGGAATGTTCCCTGATCGGAGCGGGAAGGTGAGTGAGGAATGTTCCCCGATCGGAGCGGGAAGGCGAGTGAGGAATGTTCTCTGATCGGAGCGGGAAGGTGAGTGAGGAATGTTCTCTGATCGGAGCGGGAAGGTTAGTGAGGAATGTTCTCTGATCGGAGCGGGAAGGTGAGTGAGGAATGTTCCCCGTTCGGAGCGGGAATGTCAGTGGGGAATTTATATCCTGCTGTATCCCTTGACAGCCTTCCTCACTGTCCCTCACTCCCCCAATGTCCGTGATCTCTGTAAACGTATTAATCAGGCCCCTAACATTATCGTCCAGATTATTTCTCTCTGTCTCAGTGACCACAGGGATCCCAGCACGGATCCCTATGGAACATCACTGGACACAGACCCCCCCAGTTACACACACACACACACACACACACCCCCCCTCCACACCCACGCTCTGTGTTCTGTGACCAAGTCAATTGGATGAGGGGGGGAGGGGGGAGCAGCCTAACGTCAGGGGTGACAATTCTAACGGGGAGTGGGGCAGGAGCAGGGACAGCTGGGGTTGGGGTTGGGGGTGGGGAGATGTGGACGGATCATTGAAGGGGGCAGGGCAGTGAGTGAATCCCGCAGTGTCCCGGGATTTCTCCCCAGGGACACGGGCTCCAGGAGCAGGGAGGGGACGCTGAACTTGTCCGAGAGCCTGGTCCAAGCTCCACTGAGGGATTGGGTCTAGTTGTGGGCCCCACATTATCGGGAAGATGGGAACGTGTCGGGGAGGGAGAGGGAGAGCAGGAGTGATTCCCAGGGATGGGTCCAGGGATGGGAACCCTCCGTGATGAGGATGGACTGAAGACTTTGAGGAGTGTTTCCCTGGGGGAGGAGGAGGCTGAGGCGGAGGGGGATTCAATCGAGGGGTTCAAAACCATGTGCAGGGGAGGGGGTGGGGCACGGACAGAGTCGATCGGGAGAAGCTGTTCCCACTCGGAAAGGGAATGGGAACAGGAGAGGGGCGTGGATTTAAAGTGACGAGCAGATGGAGGGGGGGGATGTGAGGGAGGAAACAGTGGTCCCCCAGCGAGATGTGTCATAGAGCACAGAAACAGACCCTTCAGCCCAACCCATCCATGCTGTCCCAGATATCCCAACCTCATCCAGTTCCATTAGCCAGCACCCGGCCCATATCCCTCCAAACCCTTCCTATTCATGTTCCCAACCAAATGCCTTTTAAATGTTGTCATTGTACCAGCCCCCACCACTTCCTCTGGCAGCTCATCCCATACACGTACCACCCTCTGGGGGAAAACGTTGCCCCTTAGGTCCCTTTTATATCTTTCCCCTCTCACCCTAAATCTATGCCCCTCTAGTTCTGGACTCCCCCACCCCAAGGAAAAGACCTTGTCTATTTACCCTATCCGTGTCCCTCATGATTTTATAAACCTCTATAAGGTCACCCCTCAGCCTCCGACGCTCCAGGGAAAACAGCCCCAGCCTGTTCAGCCTCTCCCTGTAGCTCAGACCCTCCAACCCTGGCAACATCCTTGTCAATCTTTTCTGAACCCTTCCAATTTTCACAACATCTTTCCGATAGGAAGGAGACCAGAATTGCACGCAATATTCCAACAGTGGCCTAACCAATGTCCTGTACAGCTGCAACATGACCCTCCCAACTCCTGTACTCAATACTCTGACCAATAAAGGAAAGCATATCAAACGCTGCCTTCACTATCCTATCTAGCTGCGATTCCACTTTCAAGGAGCTATGAACCTGCTCTCCAAGGTCTCTTTGTTCAGCAACACTCCTTAGGACCTTACCATTAAGTGTATAAGTCCTGCTAAGATTTGCTTTCCCAAAATGCAGCACCTCACATTTATCTGAATTAAACTCCATCTGCCACTTCTCAGCCCATTGGCCCATCTGGTTCAGATCCTGTTGTAATCTGAGGTAATCCTCTTCGCTGTCCACTACACCTCCAATTTTGGTGTCATCTGCAAACTTACTAACTGTACCTCCTATGTTTGCATCCAGATCATTTAAGTAAATGACAAAAAGTAGAAGGCCCAGCACCGATCCTTGTGGCACTCCACTGGTCACAGGCCTTCAGTCTGAAAAACAACCCTCCACCACCACCCTCTGTCTTGTTATCTCATTTCTGAAGGCTTCCCATTTTCCAGCCGTCCCTTTACCTGTGAACATCTGCCTCCAATCAGCTTTCGAAAGTTCTTGCCTAATACCATCAAAAGTGGCCTTTCTCCAATTTAGAACTTTAACTTTTAGATCTGGTCTATCCTTTTCCATCACGATTTTAAAACAAATAGAATTACGGTCGCTGGCCCCAAAGTGCTCCCCCACTGACACCTCCGTCACCTGCCCTGCCTTATTTCCCAAGAGTAGGTCAAGTTTTACACCTTCTCTAGTAGGTACATCCACATTCCTGAATTTCCCTCTGACTACTAGGGGGTCAATGATACAATCCCAATAAGGTGATCATCTCTTTCTCATTTCTCAGTTCCACCCATATAATTTCCCTGGATGTATTTCTGGGAATATCCTCCCTCAGCACAGCTGTAATGCTATCCCTGATCAAAAATGCCACTCCCCCTCCTCTCTTGCCTCCCTTTCTATCCTTCCCATGGCATTTGAATCCTGGAACATTAAGCTGCCAGTCCTGCCCATCCCTGAGCCGCGTATCTGTAATTGCTATGATATCCCAGTCCCATGTTCTGAACAATGCCCTGAGTTCATCTGCCTTCCCTGTTAGGTCCCTTACATTGAAATAAATGCAGTTTAATTTATCAGTCCTACCTTGTCCCTGCCTGTTTGACTCACTTCTGTTCTCAGCTGTACCCGTCTCAGATTGATCTCTTTCCTCACTATCTCCCTGGGTCCCATCCCCCTCCTTACTCGTTTAAATCCTCCCAAGCAGTTCTAGCAAATTTCCCTGCCAGTATATTAGTCCCTTTCCAATTTAGGTGCAATCCATCCTTCTTGTACAGGTCACTCCTACCCCAAAAGAGATTCCAATGATTCAAAAATGTGAATCCTTCTCCCATACACCAGCTCCTCAGCCATGCATTCATCTGCTCTATCCGCCTATTCCTGCCCTCACTAGCTCGTAGCACTGGGAGTAATCCAGATATTACTACTCTCGAGGACCTCCTTTTTAAATTCCTGCCTAATCTCCCTTCAAAGTCTCAACCTTTTCCCTTCCAATGTCGTTGGTTCCAATGTGGACACTGACCTCCTGCTGTCCCCTCTCCCCCGTGAGAACATTCTGCACCCTCTCTGAGACATCCTTGATCCTGGCACCAGGGAAACAACACACCATTCTGCTTTTTCTCTGCTGGCCACAGAAACATCTGTCTGTACCTCGAACGAGAGGGTCCCCTATTAGTTAGTGGGATAGGGAAGTAGGGAGGGGATAGGGGAATTGGGATGGAGATAGAAATGGGGGGGAAGAGAGAGAACTGGGAGAAGAGCCATTGGATGGAGATTGGGATAGAATTGGGGAACAGGGAGATGTGGGGGACGGGAGGGGATTGGGGGATAGAACTGAAGGAGACATGATGGACTGAATGGCCTGATTTTGTGACAGTTTAATGATTCCCTCCCTCTGCCCCTCCAGATGGAATCTGCTGACCAAGACAAGCAGCACCTGGAAGCAAACTGGGTTGAATAACCTCGATTACGTTCTTCTCTCGAAAGAGTATCTGCCTCTGTACACCAACATCACTGTCGACATCGGCACTGAGAAAGGAGGGCCCCAGCGAGCCACGTGACCCATCCTCACCCACTCTCCCTCAGGATTAGGGATGAACCCCTCCCCCCTTCACTACAGCAGCTGTCACCCTCAGAAGCCCCACCCTGGCCAGCTGAGGACCTGAACTTTGCAAAGATTGACTTTCTAGTTGTGAATAGGCCTCTTTATTTGTTTTTTTGGGGATTTTAGGGGCTCGCGAGTTTTCACTGTGGCCCACACCCCCTCCCCCAATGGACTCTCTGGATCGAAGGGACTCTCTCCTGTGCCCCTTGCCACTTCTGTTCCTACCCACAATCTAAGCGCCACCTCAAGGTACCGCGTGACATGAGCTGACCAGCTATGGAAGGCATCACCAGTGGTACACGTGTGTGTGTGTGTGTGTGTGTGTCTGTGTGTGAGAATGTGTGTGTGTGTATGTATGTGTGTGGGTGTGTGAGAGAGTGTGTGTGTGTATATGTGTGTGTGAGTGTGAGTGTGTGTATGTGTGTGCGCGCGCGCGCGCGCATGTGTGAGTGTGTGTATGTGTGTGCGCGCGCGCGCGCGCGCATGTGTGAGTGTGTGTATGTGTGTGAGTGTGTGTGTGTCTGTATGTGTGTGCGTGTTTGTGTGTGTATGTATGTATGTGTGTGAGTGTGTGTGTATGAGTGTGTGTGTGTGTGAGACAGTGTGTGTGAATGTATGTGTGTGTGTCTGTATGTATGTGTGTGTGTGAATGTGTGCGTGAGTGTGTGTATGAGTCAGTGTGTGTATGTATGTGTGCGTGTGTGGATGTGTGCGTGTGAGTATATGTATGTGTGTGTGTGTGTGTGTGTGTGTGTGTGTGTGTGTGTGTGTGTGTGTATGTATGTGTGTGGATGTGTGCGTGTGTGCGTGGGGGGGGGGGCAATGGGATGGGGGGGCTGGTAAGTGATGGTTTCCCACGTGATTCCAAACTGTCCCCACCAAGGGGTGCCCTCAGAGTAACACTCCCTGCTGGCAACGTGAAGGCATTACAGGAGTGAGAGCCCGAACTCCCTCCCCATCCTTGCCCCACTGGGACGGGCACAGGGGGTGGGGCCACAGTCTTCCCCTCATTCTCCCCCCCCCACCACCCACCGTCACCATGTGCCAACGTGTTTACAAACAGAAACACAAACTGTAATGTCGTTATTTGTGATTCTCGGAAAACCCTCCATTAATTTAAAACCGGCAACACGGAAAAGCTGTCTCCTCCGCAATAATCCGTGAAGTTCCATGGGGCCAAGAACTCTTTCAACGCAACATTCACAACTTTATTTCTCAAAGTGTAACCGAGGATAATTAACTAACGACTATTTACAACCCCTTCCGCTCACCTACCTTTTACTTTCCCTTCTCTAACACTCGTCTGATCAACCCGCCCCCCCCCCCTCCCGATTAAAGTTTACTGAAACTTTCAAGTTTCAAAACCAGCCAACAATCTAATCTTCCCTTGATCTTGTCTGTAGATTTGCTCCCCAGGTCAGTGTCAATGTTTCTCTCTGTGCGAACTCCTTCTCCAGACAGGTGCCTCTCAGATAGCGTCTGTTGGTCTAGTGGCAGTTCTCCTCCCAACTGTTCACTTTTCCCTGGTTTTATACCCCCCAAAGCATTGGATTGTGTCATTGGCTTTTAAGATTGTCAATATACTCAATTCAAACTTGATTGGAGTTTGGCATGTTTTGGGTAAAATTTAAACTGATTGGCTAATTCAAATGTATTTGTTGTCTCCAGGCAACCAGCTCCCCTCGCTGCTGGACCACGTGACATTATATCTTATTGAGAACACTTGGCGCTGTCAGGTTTTTCTGTTAGCTTTTAACTCTCTTAAAGGTACAGTGCACCCACATCTTCATAACATCTCCCCTCTTAAGAAAAAATGAACCAACATAATGAAAAGATGGCTTCGTTTTTTTCCCTATTCTTTGAACGCATTCCCCTAACATACCAATAACTTTAATCTAAATTCACCTTAACTTCTTCCCATATGACTGTACATAAAACACTAAATAAATACAAATCTCATCTGAACTTTATCAGGTTAAATCCATGATAATGCATCTGCAATCACATTCTTATGAACAAGTTCAATTTTTAAATTTAAAAGTTTAACATAACATTCTAACGAAGTAGTCTCATTTTGTTGTATTTAAAGTGTTCTCAGAATGTAAGAGGATTGTGGTCAGTGTACACATTGTTCCTGACGTACACATTAAACCGCTGTCAGGCCAGTCCCAAACTCACTCGTTCCTTTTTGATTGTGGACTGTCCTCTCTGGCGGATGTTGAGTTTCTTTGAAAAGTAGATAACTGACAGTTCAACCCCACCCTCGTCTTCCCAGAGGGGTACAGCTCCAACTCCAATGTCATCGACGGCGACTTTGGAAAGGTTTGGCGTCGCTAAAACTGGTTTGGTGGTTAATATCGCTTTCAAATGCCCAAGTGCCTCCTGGCATTTGTTCTGCCCACCAAAACGTTGTGTGTTTCTCCAGCAAACCGGTTAATGGTGTCACGACACTGCTGCAGGTTGGAACGAATGTCCGATGGAATCCGCTGAGCCCTCAGAATCGAAGCCCCTCTTTCTGTGAGGTTTTAGTCGTGGAAATTCCTTGATGACCTTTGTCTTTGCGTTCCGTGGGGTCAACAGTCCATGACCGATGTTATGTCCCAAGAACCTCACCTCTGCTTTCCCAAAGTCCCTTTTATTTCAGTTTATCGTCAGTTTTGGTCCTTGTAATCATTAAAGAGCTCTACCAACTGAACCATGTGATTGTTCCAGGACTTCCTAAAGATCACTACATCGTCCAAGTGGACTGCACCATTTGTTATCCCCCCACCCTCAGCCACAACTCTGTTCCTGAGGCTTCAGAATGTGGGGGTGGGTGTGTTCCTCATTCCAAAGGACATCACTTTAAACTGAGAGAGTCCTTTCGGGGTTACAAACACAGAAATGTCTTTCACCGTCTGCCAGGAACCACACATTCAGTCCAACTTGGTGATGTCACTGGCTTGTCCGACTCTCTCGATACAGTCCTCCAATCTAGGAACTGGATCCGAGTCCAATTTTGTAACAGCGTTGACCTTCCGATAATCCACACGGAATCGTTGAGTCCCGTCCGGGTTGGGAACGAAGACGATCGGTGAACTCCAGTCGCTCTGGCTTGGTTCGATGATGTCCTCCCCAAGCATGGCCTCCACCTCCCTCCGGACCTGCCTGGCTTTGAAAGGGTTAAGCCGATAGGGGTGTTGTTTTATCAGAGCTGTGTTCCCTCCATCCACTTCATGTACAATAGCATTAGTCCTCCCCATCTGAGTCATCCATATGTCCTTATACTGCAGGAACAAAGCTTTCAACTTCATTCTATGCTCCCGAGACAGACAGCTCACTAACCTATTCCCGCTCCTCAAGGACCTCTCCATCTTGTCATCTATTTTGGGGAAACCGCAAAATCCACATCACCTGGATTTGATTCCTCACCCGCAGGACAGTAACTAACGTCTGTTTCTCCAGCTCTGTCTCTCTCATATAACCCGGTTTCAACATGTTCGATAACTTACTCAACACTGGGTTTTCCAATCTGGCATCTTTCCTAAATAGTTCATCTGAATCAACTTTTTCTCAGAATGATAGGGACCGCTAAACCTGGCTTTGAAGGGATCTCCTATCACTGGGAACAGCACTAACACGTCATCCCCTCGGGAAAATTTCCAAGACTGAAAAGTTTTTATCTGCCAACTGCTTCATTCTACACTGGGCCCTCTTTAGGTGCTGTTTAGCTAACTCACCACTCGATTTAATCTCTCCCTCACCTCTGATACATAATCTAATTGTGTGATCTCTGATTTTGGTGCTGCCATTTTTTCTTTCATTAATTCCAAAGAGCCTCTCACTTCATGACCGAATATTAATTCAAAGGGAGTGAACTGAGTAGATCCATTTGGGGCATCCCAAAGGCCAACAATACGAATGGGAAACCTTTCTACCAATCACTCTCATCCTGAGAGTACGCTCTCAACGTGGTCCTCAGGGTCTGATGTCACCTTTCCCAAGCTCCCTGGGAATCAGGATGGTACGCACTGGATTGAAAGTGTTGTCTACCTAAACTATCCATAACCTCCTGAAACAGCCGGGCAGTAAAATGAGACCTTTGCCTGACGACTCTCTCTGGGAAGCCAATACTGTGTGAAGAAAGCCCTACTCCTCTACTACCCCTTTTTTCCATCATGGAATTGCCTCCGGAAATCCGGGAGACACATCCATTCTGGTGAACAGGTGCTGGTGCCCACTTTTAGCTCTCGGGAGGGGACCTACACAATTAATTATAACCAGCGTGAAAGGTTTTTCAAATGCGGGAATTGGTAACAAGGGGCTGAATTTACTATAGCCCATACCTTCCCTACCATTTGGCATGTACGACACATACGGCAAAAAATTAACCACATCCTTGTACCTTCCCGGCCAACAGGAATGCTTTTGTACATGAGCCTGAGTCTCTGTACCTCCAGGTAGTTCCTGTGCTCCCCATAACACCTCCTGCCTGGAGGCGACCGGCAACATAATCTGGTGCATCCGCCCATTTCTCCTCTGCCCCAACTTGCCGTGGTCTCCATTTCCATCTGAGGATTCTATCTTTCAGATAATAACCCTCCGGAATGTTCTCTGCTTCCTTTTCGGAGGACACATCCACATACCTACCTGTTACCGCCTTGCCTGGCTGTTGCAAGGCCCTTAGCCTCTCAGGCCTGAACATCTCTGTCTGACCCCTCTGCCTGTTCAGGTGTGTCCTGTCCCATTCCATCAAACAGGGCGTCCGCAAACTCACCCTCAACTCCTTCATCTTTCTCGTTACTTTTCACTTTGTGCTGTGACTTGGTACACTGGGATCCGGTTACCACCCAGTCTGGGAAAATACCGGGATATTTCTGTTTGAACTCCTCAGTTCCCTGGTCTTCCTTGGGTTTCCTCCACAACAGCTGTCACTCCCACCGCCGATCCTGCCAAATCGTTCCCAGGAACAAACGGAATTCCTGGCGCTGACACTCTGTCCATCACTCACACTGGAACATCCTCAGCCTAGAGGTGACATTCCAATCTGACCTTACACAGGGCAACGCTAAATGTCTGTCCATCTAGCCCACAAATGACCACACTCTCGGGTAACAGATCAGAAAGAGTGCAGAATCACTCAGCCCTTACTATCAGGGACTGGCTAGATCCTGTATCTCCCTCTTGTCCTACTCCCCACTGACCTTTCTGAGTAACCTTAACCCACAGAGGTGAATCCTTTGTAAAGGCCAGATACTAGCCCCATGCCCAGCCCCTGCCCAGGCCGGGCACTCTCCTGCAGATCCTCAGCTCCTCTTGGGGTCTCCTTTACCACCTTCATTAATGCCGCCTCGTACAGCTTCTTATACCACATCTTTTCCCACAATGCCTTTCTTTAACGACCAGCACTGTGTTTCTATGTGTCCCACTGTCTGGCAGTGAAACCACCATTACCCAGTGCCCCTCTGTAACCACCTGTACCCAGTGCCCCTCTGTAACCCCCGTTACCCAGTGCCCCTCTGTAACCCCCGTTACCCAGTGCCCCTCTGTAACCACCGTTACCCAGTGCCCCTCTGTAACCACCGTTACCCAGTGCCCCTCTGTAACCCCCTGTACCCAGTGCCCCTCTGTAACCCCCTGTACCCAGTGCCCCTCTGTAACCACCTTTACCCAGTGCCTCTCTGTAACCCCCTGTACCCAGTGCCCCTCTGTAACCACCTTTACCCAGTGCCCCAGTGTAACCACCTTTACCCAGTGCCCCTCTGAAACCAGAGCTGAAAATGTGTTGCTGGTTAAAGCACAGCAGGTCAGGCAGCATCCAAGGAACAGGAAATTCGACGTTTCGGGCCAGAGCCCTTCTTCAGGAATGAGGGGAATGTGCCAGGCAGGCTCAGATAAAAGGTAGGGAGGAGGGACTGGGGGAGGGGCGATGGAGGTGGGATAGGTGGGAGGAGGTCAAGGTGAGGGTGATAGGCCGAGTGGGGGTGGGGGCGGAGTGGGGGTGATAGGCCGGAGTGGGGGTGATAGCCCGGAGTGGGGGTGGGGCCGGAGTGGGGGGTGGGGTGGGGGTGGGGGTGGGGGCGGAGAGGTCAGGAAGGAGATTGCAGGTTAGGAGGGCGGTGCTGAGTTGAGGGAACCCACTGGGACAAGGTGGGGGGAGGGGAAATGAGGAAGCTGGAGAAATCTGAGTCCATCCCTTGTGGTTGGAGGGTTCCCAGGCGGAAGGTGAGGCGCTCCTCCTCCAGCCGCCGTGTTGTTATGGTCTGGCGATGGAGGAGGCCAAGGCCCTGCGTGTCCTCGGTGGAGTGGGAGGGGGAGTTGAAGTGTTGATCCCCGGGGTGGTTGTGTTGGTTGGTGCGGGTGTCCCAGAGGTGTTCCCTGAAGCGTGCTGTCAGTAGGCGGCCGGTCTCCCCGATGGAGAGGAGGCTGCAGCGGCTGGAATAGAGACACTCTCACCAACCTGTAAAGGAGCCCTGCTGTTCTTCATCTACAGAGGAACACACTCACTAAACAAACACTTCTTCCCAGCCAGGTCACTAATTAAAGACAGTAATTACCGAAAACTTTCATCTACTTACCCCCCACACTCGCGGTTCCTCAACGTTTCCAGAAGCTTCCATCGGCCTCCACAATCCTGTCGGACGCCATTACACACGCGGCCGTTACAGCGCGCGCGGCACCAACGGCCGCCGACCGTGACGTCACTTCCGCCCCCTCCGACCGCGATCGCCGACGGGCAATGACAACGGCTCTGTCGTCGACCCAACCGTTTCCTCCCCTTCGGTTGCCGTCGCCGCGGCCACTTCCGCCCCCCAGTGACATCACTAACCTGCACCACCGCAACGCCTCTGGTATCTCCGCCCCCACGCCGCATTTCATCACAACGCCTAACCCCGCCCCCACGCCGACAATCGTCGCATCGCGTAAACCCCGCCCCCACGCCGTATTTCGTCACAACGCGTAACCCCGCCCCCACGCCGTCAATCGTCACAAAGCGTAACCCCGCCCCCACGCCGTCAATCGTCACAAAGCGTAACCACGCCCCCACGCCAACAATCGTCACATCCCGTAAACCCCGCCCCCACGCCGACATTAGCCACAACGCGTACCCCCGCCCCCACGCGTAACTCTGCACCCACAAAGGAATATCGTCTCAACGCGTAACCCCGCCCCCACGCTTAAATCGTCACCACGCATGACCCCCCCACGCGTAACCCCGCCCACACGCTTCCTAACGTCACCACTCGTGACCACGCCCCCCGCACGTAACCCCGCCCCCACACCATGGGTCGTCACCACGTCTAACCCCGCCCCTACATCGATCTCTGTCCCCGCCCCCTAACCCCGCCCCCACTCCCAGCTCCAGTCCCACCCCAGGTCCTAGCTCCCACCCTTGCCGGATCTTCCCCATCCCTCCAGCCCTCCCCCTGTCTGAGGGTGAAAGGTCAGTCCCTCAGCAGAGGCCTCACCTTCATTCCCCTCCGCCCTCGGGGTCAATGAGGTCAACACGCGGCGGGACATCGAACAATTCTTCCCCCGCCCTCGCCCCCGCGCCTACTTTCACAACCAAGACCCCCACCCACCCCCTGAAAGCCCCTTCCCCCACCCCCCAACACGCCCCACCCTCCAACACGCCCCACCCCCCAACACACCCCACCCTCCAACACGCCCCACCCTCCAACACGCCCCACCCTCCAACACGCCCCACCCTCCAACACGCCCCCCCACCCCACCCCCCAACACACCCCCCACCCTCCAACACGCCCCCCCACCCCACCCCCCAACACACCCCCCACCCTCCAACACACCCCCCCACCCTCCGACACGCCCCACCCCTCGACGCGCCCCACCCCCCGATGCGCCCCACCCCCCAACACGCCCCACCCCCAACACCCCCCACCCCCCAACACACCCCCCCACCCTCCGACACGCCCCACCCCCGACACGCCCCACCCCTCGACACGCCCCACCCCCCGACACACCCCACCCCCCAACACGCCCCACCCTCCAACACGCCCCACCCCCAACACGCCCCACCCCCCAACACGCCCCACCCTCCAACACGCCCCACCCCCCAACACGCCCCACCCCCCAACACGCCCCACCCCCCAACACGCCCCACCCTCCAACACGCCCCACCCCCAACACGCCCCACCCTCCAACACGCCCCACCCCCCAACACGCCCCCCCACCACACCCCCCAACACACCCCCCACCCTCCAACACACCCCCCCACCCTCCAACACGCCCCCCCACCACACCCCCCAACACACCCCCCACCCTCCAACACACCCCCCCACCCTCCGACACGCCCCACCCCTGACACGCCCCACCCCCGACACGCCCCACCCCTCGACACGCCCCACCCCCGATGCGCCCCACCCTCCGACGCGCCCCACCCCCCAACGCACCCCACCCCCCAACGCACCGCATCCACCTGGACACCCCACCCACCCGGACACCCCACCCTCCAACACACCCCCCCACCCTCCGACACGCCCCACCCCCGACACGCCCCACCCCTCGACACGCCCCACCCCCCGATGCGCCCCACCCCCCAACACACCCCACCCCCCAACACGCCCCACCCTCCAACACGCCCCACCCCCAACACGCCCCACCCCCCAACACGCCCCACCCTCCAACACGCCCCACCCTCCAACACGCCCCACCCCCCAACACGCCCCACCCTCCAACACGCCCCACCCCCAACACGCCCCACCCCCCAACACGCCCCACCCTCCAACACGCCCCACCCCCCAACACGCCCCACCCCCCAACACGCCCCACCCTCCAACACGCCCCACCCCCCAACACGCCCCACCCTCCAACACGCCCCACCCCCCAACACGCCCCACCCCCCAACACGCCCCACCCCCCAACACACCCCACCCTCCAACACGCCCCACCCCCCAACACGCCCCCCCACCACACCCCCCAACACACCCCCCACCCTCCAACACCCCCCCCACCCTCCGACACGCCCCACCCCTGACACGCCCCACCCCCGACACGCCCCACCCCTCGACACGCCCCACCCCCGATGCGCCCCACCCTCCGACGCGCCCCACCCCCCAACGCACCCCACCCCCCAACGCACCGCATCCACCTGGACACCCCACCCACCCGGACACCCCACCCTCCAACACACCCCACCCTCCAACACACCCCACCCTCCAACACACCCCATCCACCTGGAAGCCCCACCCTCCAACACACCCCACCCACATGGACACCCCACCCTCCAACACACCCCACCCTCCAACACACCCCACCCACCTGGACACCCCGTGCTGGCCTCTTACCCGCCCTTGATCTATTTATAGCCAACTGCCGCCGCAACATTAACCGACTCAATCTGTCCACCCCTCTCACCCACTCCAACCTCTCACCCTCACAACGTGCAGCCCTCCACTCCCTCCGCTCCAACCCCAACCACACCATCAAACCGGCAGACAAGGGAGGTGCGGTAGTAGTTTGGCGCACCGACCTTTACACTGAGGCCAAACGCCAGCTCGCGGACAGCTCCTCCTACTGCCCCCTTGACCATGACCCCACCTCCCACCACCAAACCATCATCTCCCGGACCATCCATAACCTCATCACCTCAGGGGATCTCCCATCCACCACCTCCAACCTCATAGTCCCACAACCCCGCACCGCCCGTTTCTACCTCCTGCCCAAAATCCACAAACCTGACTGCCCCGGCCGACCCATTGTCTCAGCCTGCTCCTGCCCCACCGAACTCATCTCCGCGTACCTCGACACGGTTCTGTCCCCTTTAGTCCAAGAACTCCCCACCTATGTTCGCGACACCACTCACGCCCTCCACCTCCTCCAGGATTTTCGCTTGCCCGGTCCCCAACGCCTTATCTTCACCATGGACATCCAGTCCCTGTACACCTCCATCCCCCATCACGAAGGACTCAAAGCCCTCCGCTTCTTCCTTTCCCGCCGCACCAACCAGTACCCTTCCACTGACACCCTCCTTTGACTGAACTGAACTGGTCCTCACCCTGAATAACTTCTCTTTTCAATCCTCCCACTTCCTCCAAACTAAAGGAGTTGCCATGGGCACCCGCATGGGCCCCAGCTATGCCTGTCTCTTCGTAGGATATGTGGAACAGTCCATCTTCCGCAACTACACTGGCACCACCACCCACCTTTTCCTCCGCTACATCGATGACTGTATCGGTGCTGCCTCGTGCTCCCATGAGGAGGTTGAACAGTTCATCAACTTTACTAACACCTTCCACCCTGACCTCAAATTCACCTGGACTGTCTCAGACTCCTCCCTCCCCTTCCTAGACCTTTCCATCTCTATCTCGGGCGACCGAATCAACACAGACATCTACTATAAACCGACTGACTCCCACAGCTACCTGGACTACACCTCCTCCCACCCTGCCCCCTGTAAGAACTCCATCCCATATTCCCAATTCCTTCGTCTCCGCCGCATCTGCTCCCAGGAGGACCAGTTCCAACACTGCACAGCCCAGATGGCCTCCTTCTTCAAGGACCGCAGATTCCCCCCAGACGTGATCGACGATGCCCTCCACCGCATCTCCTCCACTTCCCGCTCCTCCGCCCTTGAGCCCCGCCCCTCCAACTGCCACCAGGACAGAACCCCACTGGTTCTCACCTACCACCCCACCAACCTCCGCATACAATGTATCATCCGCCGACATTTCCGCCACCTCCAAACGGACCCCACCACCAGGGATATATTTCCCTCCCCTCCCCTATCAGTGTTCCGCAAAGACCACTCCCTTCGCGACTCCCTCGTCAGGTCCACACGCCCCACCAACCCAACCTCCATTCCCGACACCTTCCCCTGCAACCGCAGAAAATGTAAAACTTGCGCCCACACCTCCTCCCTCACTTCCCTCCAAGGCCCCAAGGAATCCTTCCATATCCGCCACCAATTCACCTGCACCTCCACACACATCATCTATTGCATCCACTGCACCCGATGTGGCCTCCTCTATATTGGGGAGACAGGCCGCTTACTTGCGGAACACTTCAGGGAACACCTCTGGGACACCCGGACCAACCAACCCAATCACCCCGTGGCTCAACACTTTAACTCTCCCTCCCACTCCACCGAGGACATGCAGGTCCTTGGACTCCTCCACCGGCAAAACATAACAACACGACGGCTGGAGGAGGAGCGCCTCATCTTCCGCCTGGGAACCCTCCAACCACAAGGGATGAACTCAGATTTCTCCAGTTTCCTCATTTCCCCTCCCCCCACCTTGTCTCAGTTGGTTCCCTCAACTCAGCACCGCCCTCCTAACCTGCAATCTTCTTCCTGACCTCTCCACCCCCACCCCACTCCGGCCTATCACCCTCACCTTGACCTTGACCTCCTTTCACCTATCACATCTCCATCGCCCCTCCCCCAAGTCCCTCCTCCCTACCTTTTATCTTAGCCTGCCTGGCACATTCCCCTCATTCCTGATGAAGGGCTTTAGCCTGAAACGTCGAATTTCCTGTTCCTTGGATGCTGCCTGACCTGCTGTGCTTTAACCAGCAACACATTTTCAGCTCTGATCTCCAGCATCTGCAGACCTCATTTTTTACCTCTCAGATAACGTCTGTTGGTCTAGTGGCAGTTCTCCTTCCATCTGTTCAATTTTCCCTGGTTTTATACACCCCCAAAGCATTGGATTGTGTCATTGGCTTTTAAGATTGTCAATATACTCAATTCAAACTTGATTGGAGTTTGGCATGTTTTGGGTAAAATTTAAACTGATTGACTAATTCAAATGTATTTGTTGTCTCCAGGCAACCAGCTCCCCTCGCTGCTGGATCACATGTGACATTATATCTTATTGAAAACACTTGGCGCTGTCAGGTCTTTCTGTTAGCTTTTAACTCTCTTAAAGATACAGTACACCCATATCTTCATAACATCTCCCCTCTTCAGAAAAAATGAACCAACATAATGAAAAGATGGCTTCGTTTTTTTCCCTATTCTTTGAACGCATTCCCCTAACATACCAATAACTTTAATCTAAGTTCACCTTAACTTCTTCCCATATGACTGTATATAAAACATGAAATAAATACAAATCTCATCTAAACTTTATCAGGTTAAATCCATGATAATGCATCTGCAATCACATTCTTATGAACAAGTTCAATTTTTAACTTAAAAAGTTCAACATAACATTCTAACGAAGTAGTCTCATTTTGTTGTATTTAAAGTGTTCTAAGAATGTAAGAGGATTGTGGTCAGTGTACACATTGTTCCTGACGTACACATTAAACCGCTGTCAGGCCAGTCCCAAACTCGCTTGTTCCTTTTTGATTGTGGACTATTCTCTCTGGCGGATGTTGAGTTTCTTTGAAAAGTAGATAACTGACAGTTCAACCCCACCCTCGTCTTCCCAGAGGGGTACGGCTCCAACTCCAATGTCATCGACGGCGACTTTGGAAAGGTTTGGCGTCGCTAAAACTGGTTTGGTGGTTAATATCGCTTTCAAATGCCCAAGTGCCTCCTGGCATTTGTTCTGCCCACCGAAACGTTGTGTGTTTCTCCAGCAAACCGGTTAACGGTGTCACGACACTGCTGCAGGTTGGAACGAATGTCCGATGGGATCCGCTGAGCCCTCAGAATCGAAGCCCCTCTTTCTGTGAGGTTTTAGTCGTGGAAATTCCTTGATGACCTTTGTCTTTGCGTTCCGTGGGGTCAACCGTCCATGACCGATGTTATGTCCCAAGAACCTCACCTCTACTTTCCCAAAGTCCCTTTTATTTCAGTTTATCGTCAGTTTTGGTCCTTGTAATCATTAAAGAGCTCTACCAACTGAACCATGTGATTGTTCCAGGACTTCCTAAAGATCACTACATCGTCCAAGTGGACTGCACCATTTGTTATCCCCCCACCCTCAGCCACAACTCTGTTCCTGAGGCTTCAGAATGTGGGGGTGGGTGTGTTCCTCATTCCAAAGGACATCACTTTAAACTGAGAGAGTCCTTTCGGGGTTACAAACACAGAAACGTCTTTCACCGTCTGCCAGGAACCACACATTCAGTCCAACTTGGTGATGTCACTGGCTTGTCCGACTCTCTCGATACAGTCCTCCAATCTAGGAACTGGATCCGAGTCCAATTTTGTAACAGCATTGACCTTCCGATAATCCACACGGAATCGTTGAGTCCCGTCCGGGTTGGGAACGAAGACGATCGGTGAACTCCAGTCACTCTGGCTTGGTTCGATGATGTCTTCCCCAAGCATGGCCTCTACCTCCCTCCGGACCTGCCTGGCTTTGAAAGGGTTAAGCCGATAGGGGTGTTGTTTTATCAGAGCTGTGTTCCCTCCATCCACTTCATGTACAATAGCATTAGTCCTCCCCATCTGAGTCATCCATATGTCCTTATACTGCAGAAACAAAGCTTTCAACTTCATTCTATGCTCCCGAGACAGACAGCTCACTAACCTATTCCCGCTCCTCAAGGACCTCTCCATCTTGTCATCTATTTTGGGGAAACCGCAAAATCCACATCACCTGGATTTGATTCCTCACCCGCAGGACAGTAACTAATGTCTGTTTCTCCAGCTCTGTCTCTCTCATATAACCCGGTTTCAACATGTTCGATAACTTACTCAACACTGGGTTTTCCAATCTGGCATCTTTCCTAAATAGTTCATCTGAATCAACTTTTTCTCAGAATGATAGGGACCGCTAAACCTGGCTTTGAAGGGATCTCCTATCACTGGGAACAGCACTAACACGTCATCCCCTCGGGAAAATTTCCAAGACTGAAAAGTTTTTATCTGCCAACTGCTTCATTCTACACTGGGCCCTCTTTAGGTGCTGTTTAGCTAACTCACCACTCGATTTAATCTCTCCCTCACCTCTGATACATAATCTAATTGTGTGATCTCTGATTTTGGTGCTGCCATTTTTTCTTTCATTAATTCCAAAGGGCCTCTCACTTCATGACCGAATATTAATTCAAAGGGAGTGAACTGAGTAGATTCATTTGGGGCATCCCAAAGGCCAACAATACGAATGGGAAACCTTTCTCCCAATCACTCTCATCCTGAGAGTACGCTCTCAACATGGTCCTCAGGGTCTGACGTCACCTTTCCCAAGCTCCCTGGGAATCAGGATGGTACGCACTGGATTGAAAGTGTTGTCTACCTAAACTATCCATAACCTCCTGAAACAGCCGGGCAGTAAAATGAGACCTTTGCCTGACGACTCTCTCTGGGTAGCCCATACTGTGTGAAGAAAGCCCTACTCCTCTCCTACCCCTTTTTTCCATCATGGAATTGCCTCTGGAAATCCGGGAGACACATCCATTCTGGTGAACAGGTGCTGGTGCCCACTTTTAGCTCTCTGGAGGGGACCTACACAATTAATTATAACCAGCGTGTAAGGTTTTTCAAATGTGGGAATTGGTAACAAGGGGCTGAATTTACTATAGCCCATACCTTCCCTACCATTTGGCATGTACGACACACACGGCAAAAAATTAACCACATCCTTGTACCTTCCCGGCCAACAGGAATGCTTTTGTACATGAGCCTGAGTCTCTGTACCTCCAGGTAGTTCCTGTGCTCCCCATAACACCTCCTGCCTGGAGGCGACCGGCAACATAATCTGGTGCATCCGCCCATTTCTCCTCTGCCCCAACTTGCCGTGGTCTCCATTTCCATCTGAGGATTCTATCTTTCAGATAATAACCCTCCGGAATGTTCTCTGCTTCCTTTTCGGAGGACACACCCACATACCTACCTGTTATCGCCTTGCCTGGCTGTTGCAAGGCCCTTAGCCTCTCAGGCCTGAACATCTCTGTCTGACCCCTCTGCCTGTTCAGGTGTGTCCTGTCCCATTTCATCAAACAGGGCGTCCGCAAACTCACCCTCAACTCCTTCATCTTTCTCCTTTATTTCACATTGTGCTGTGACTTGGGACACTGGGATCCGGTTACCACCCAGTCTGGGAAAATACCGGGATATTTCTGTTTGAACTCCTCAGTTCCCTGGTCTTCCTTGGGTTTCCTCCACAACAGCTGTCACTCCCACCGCCGATCCTGCCAAATCATTCCCAGGAACAAACGGAATTCCTGGCGCTGACACTCTGTCCATCACTCCCACTGGAACATCCTCGGCCTAGAGGTGACATTCCAATCTGACCTTACACAGGGCAACGCTAAATGTCTGTCCATCTAGCCCACAAATGACCACACTCTCGGGTAACAGATCAGAAAGAGTGCAGAATCACTCAGCCCTTACTATCAGGGACTGGCTAGATCCAGTATCTCCCTCTTGTCCTACTCCCCCCTGACCTTTCTGAGTAACCTTAACCCACAGAGGTGAATCCTTTGTAAAGGCCAGATACTAGCCCCATACCCAGCCCCTGCCCAGGCCGGGCACTCTCCTGCAGATCCTCAGCTCCTCTTGGGGTCTCCTTTACCAACTTCATTAATGCCGCCTCGTACAGCTTCTTATACCACATCTTTTCCCACAATGCCTTTCTTTAACGGTCAGCACTGTGTTTCTATGTGTCCCACTGTCTGGCAGTGAAACCACCGTTACCCAGTACCCCTCTGTAACCCCCTTTACCCAGTGCCCCTCTGTAACCCCCTTTACCCAGTGCCCCAGTGTAACCACCGTTACCCAGTGCCCCTCTGTAACCACCGGCTCTGTAATTCCAATGTAACCACCTTTACCCAGTGCCCCAGTGTAACCGCCTGTACCCAGTGCCCCTCTGTAACCGCCTGTACCCAGTGCCCCTCTGTAACCGCCGTTACCCAGTGCCCCTCTGTAACCCCCGTACCCAGTGCCCCTCTGTAACCGCCGTTACCCAGTGCCCCTCTGTAACCGCCGTTACCCAGTGCCCCTCTGTAACCACCGTTACCCAGTGCCCCAGTGTAACCACCGTTACCCAGTGCCCCTCTGTAACCACCTTTACCCAGTGCCCCAGTGTAACCACCTTTACCCAGTGCCCCTCTGAAACCCCCTGTACCCAGTGCCCCTCTGTAACCACCTGTACCCAGTGCCCCTCTGTAACCACCTTTACCCAGTGGCCCTCTGAAACCTTTACCCAGTGCCCCAGTGTAACCACCGTTACCCAGTGCCCCTCTGTAACCACCTTTACCCAGTGCCCCAGTGTAACCACCTTTACCTAGTGCCCCTCTGAAACTCCCTTTACCCAGTGCCCCAGTGTAACCACCTTTACCCAGTGCCCCTCTGAAACCTTTACCCAGTGCCCCACTGTAACCACCCTTACCCAGTGCCCCTCTGTAACCACCTTTACCCAGTGCCCCTCTGTAACCACCTGTACCCAGTGCCCCTCTGAAACCTTTACCCAGTGCCCCAGTGTAACCACCGTTACCCAGTGCCCGTGTAACCACCTTTACCTAGTGCCCCTCTGAAACCCCCTGTACACAGTGCCCCTCTGAAACCCCCTTTACCCAGTGCCCCAGTGTAACCACCTTTA
The DNA here is from genome assembly GCF_020745735.1 of Hemiscyllium ocellatum. Taxonomy (NCBI): domain Eukaryota; kingdom Metazoa; phylum Chordata; class Chondrichthyes; order Orectolobiformes; family Hemiscylliidae; genus Hemiscyllium; species Hemiscyllium ocellatum. The sequence continues at coordinate 39,230,605 of NC_083438.1, forward strand.
CCCAGTGCCCCTCTGTAACCACCGTTACCCAGTGCCCCAGTGAAACCACCTTTACCCAGTGCCCCAGTGTAACCACCTTTACCCAGTGCAACCACCTTTACCCAGTGCCCCTCTGTAACCACCTGTACCCAGTGCCCCTCTGTAACCACCTGTACCCAGTGCCCCTCTGTAATTCCAGTGAAACTACCTGAGACCTTCTCCTCCTTCCCACTCACTTGGGCTTCCTTTTTATCCTGTGGTAAAACCTTCCCAGGGCTCTCTACCCTGGGTTTTGTCGTGTGGATCTCCCCTTTTCCCCAACTCCTACCCCTCACAGGATGAATTTCTGCCCGGACGCTTGTCTTATGCACCGGCGTGCGTTCATCTGCTAATTCTGCTGCCCCTCTCACTGCCTGATCTTTCTGTTCCTCCACCTGAATTCTTACCATCTCTGGAAGTTAGTTTTTAAACTCCTCCAGCAGAATAATCTCTCTGAGAGCCTCAAAGGCCTTATCTATTTTTAAAGCACGAACCCATCAATCAAAATGACAGTTTAATTCTATCAAACCCAACATAACTCTGACCTGGTTCCTCCTTTGTGTTTGTGAACTGTTGTCTAGATGTGTTTGGTACCAATTCAGAAGCATTTAAAATAACCTGTTTAACTTCTTCATCATCTCTTGACCCCCTCATCTGACGGCGCAAATTCCTCACGAGCTCTGCCCACCAGTTTAATCTGAGCTAACATTACCCATAAATCCTGGGACTACCCCACCTGCCCAGCCAATTTTAAACATGAAATAAAGAAGGCTTCAACCTCGTTCTCATCAGAATGTGGGAGAGTTTGGATCAATTTGTAAATCTCACAACCTCTTCATTTAACCTCCATCCTGTTCACCTGACTTTGTTGACTAAGTTGCAAATTCTCAAGTTCAAATTCACTATTTGCTCAGCTAAAAACTTTCTCTCTCTTTCTTTACCTCTCCCTCTCTCTCCCACCCCCCCCCCCCACCCACCTCTCTCTCTGTTCCCCCCCCCCCCCCCCGTCTGTTTCTCTCTTCAGCAACTTTAAAAGCCATTTCTCTCACCTGTAATTGAACCAGCCAGGACTCACTGAAATTAAACTAATTGTCTCACTGACACTTTATTTAAAGATCCAGGGTACAAAGGGTTTAAATCCCCCCCACCCTGGGGGAATAGACACCCCCCATTCACCCTCTCTGTCCCCCTCATGGTTTTATAAACCTCTATAAAGGTCACCCCTCAGCCTCCGACGCTCCGGGGAAAAAACTCCCAGCCTATCCAGCCTTTCGTTATAACTCCCACCCTCCCATTCCCGGCAACATCCCGGGAAATCTCTCCGGAACCCTCCCCAGGTTAATAATATCCTTCCTATAACAGGGAGACCGGAACTGGACACAGTATTCCAGAAGGGACCTCCCCAATGTCCTGTACAACCCCAACATGACGTTCCCAACTCCTACACTCAAAGGGCTGAGCAGTGAAGGGGAGGGTGTGAGACCCCTTCGTCACCCCCCCCCCACCCCCCCCAGTCTATGTGACACAGACTCCAAAGGGATTCTGTCCCTGAACCCCTGGGTCCCTCTGTTCCCCAGGGCCCCACCAATAACTGTATACGCCCCGGCCCGGTGTGTTTTACCAGAATGCAGCACCTCACGTTTCCCCGGACTCATCTCTCTCAGATTTCGGGAAGTGCGATAGACCCACAGACTGGCACTGCCATGTGATTGTGCCAACCTGACATTTAAATACCAAAGATCATGAGGCAGCCTCCTTCACTCCACAGCGAGGGAGGGGTGAGTTGTAACATGGGCACGGCCTGAGGGTGGGGGGGGGGGGGATATTGTCTCCATCTCTCTCTCTCTGTGCCCCCACACCCCATCTCCTCATCAAACACTCCCTTCCCCTCCAGGGAGAGCCCTCCTGCCTCACCATCACCACCTGCTGCTGGAGGTGCCAACCCCCAATGAAGTGGGGGGGGGGATCCATGGGGGGGGACGGTGAGTGGGGCCTCTTGCCCCTTTCCAGGGCTGGGCCTGGTTAAACCGCGGCTCGAGTCCCCTGGGCGGTTGAAGGATGTTCAGGTGCTGCTTTGTCAGAATGGGGAGTGCTCCAGTGAAGTCCGTCCTGGGCTGGCAGAACACCAGCTCTCTGTCTCTCTCTCACCCCGAGACCCTGCAAACGTCAGGGCCACTATCACACTGCACCGAAACAGGCCCTTCGGCCCAACCCGTCCATGCTGACCCAGATATCCTAACCTAATCTAGTCCCATTTAGTGGCATAGAGCTGTACAGCACGGAGACAGACCCTTCGGCCCAACCCGTCCATGCTGACCCAGATATCCCAACCAAATCCAGTCCCACCTGCCAGCACCCGGCCCCTATCCCTCCAAACCCTCCCTATCTATGTCCCCATCCAGGTGCCTTTTAAATGCTGTCATTGTACCAGCCCCCACCACTTCCTCTGGCAGCACATCCCACACCCGGACCACCCTCACCTCTCTGTGGCTGTGACCTCGTGTCCGAGACTGTCTCACGACGGGGAGCATCTGTTCAACATCGATCTGATCACTCCCCTTTCACAATTTACACCCCTCCCTCAAATCCCACCCGCTCTCCCTCATCTTTCCAAACTCCAGTTTCCTCTCTCACCCTAAACCTATGCCCCTCTAGTTCTGGACTCCCCCACCCCAGGGGAATAAGACCTTGTCTATTTACCCTCTCCATGCCCCTCATGATTTTATAAACCTCTATAAGGTCACCCCTCAGCCTCCGACGCTCCAGGGAAAACAGCCCCAGCCTGTTCAGCCCCTCCCTGTAGCTCAGACCCTCCAACCCTGGCAACATCCTTGTCAATCTTTTCTGAACCCTTTCAAGTTTCACAACATCTTTCCGATAGGAAGGAGACCAGAATTGCACCCAATATTCCAACAGTGGCCTAACCAATGTCCTGTACAGCCGCAACATGACCCTCCCAACTCCTGTACTCAATACTCTGACCAATAAAGGAAAGCATACCAAACGCTGCCTTCACTATCCTATCGACCTGCGACTCCACTTTCTGCTCAAGGGAGGGAGTGTCAACAGATCAAAGACAGCCTTCATTTTCATCTTTCCCCACACTCGGAGCACCGTGCACAGTTCCAGTCTCTGTATCCCTCAGTCAGACCCACACTCGGAGCACCGTGCACAGTTCCAGTCTCCGTATCCCTCAGTCAGACCCACACTCGGAGCATTGTGCACAGATCCAGTCTCCGTATCCCTCAGTCAGACCCACACTCGGAGCACCGTGCACAGTTCCAGTCTCCGTATCCCTCAGTCAGACCCACACTCGGAGCACCGTGCACAGTTCCAGTCTCCGTATCCCTCAGTTAGACTCACTCACCCACCCCAGAACCCTCAGCCTTTCCCCCGCCCCTACCTGTGCCCCTCGTTTCTGAAAGCAAACACCTCCCCCCTCGCTCCCTGCCATGACATTCCCAAAATCAGCACCCTTGCTCCCAGACTCTGCGAGACCTCCGTTGGGTGGAAGACTTGAGGAGGGCGTGCCGGCGTTCTGGTGGTGGAACATCCCAGTCCACTCCCGGCTCCACGTGAATGCAGTTCGCTGTCATCCTCGTGTTGCAGGCAACGTCGGGGTGACTGCTCCCTTCCCTTCCCTCCCCTCCCCTCCCTCCTCCCCCAGACCCCTTCCAAATCTCTCACTGAACGTCTATCAGAATAGAAATGTATTTCATTATAAATTCGCTCCATTATCAAAAATCACTCAAGAACAATTGTGCTTTTGTTTGAAAATACACTGGTGCGTGGTGTAGGGGGCGGTGGGGGGGGGTATAATGAGGGCAAGAGTACGTGTAGCCCTCTCCCCCTCCTCATGGGGCATGGACGGGGAGGGATTGTGCGCTCTCGCTCCTGTAATACCACCAAACTGCCAGCAGGAGGGGTGCTACAGTGAGGGCGCCTCCTGTAGGGGACTGATTGGAATCGCACGAGGACCCAGCACCTCCCCCCCCACCCCACCCCACAAACAGGAACCACTGGTGATGCCTCCCATGGCTGCTTCACCACATGGCACCGGAGGGTGAGGGGGCGCTCAGACTGCCCCTATAGCGCACAGCGGACAGAGAGCCCCTTCGATGCGGAGGGTCCATTGGCGATGGGTGTCAGTGGGGGGAGGGGGAGGTGGCGCATGCCCCATCCAGAGCTGGCGAGCCCCTAAAACCCCAAAAAGAAACAAGACGACCCGGTCACAACCAGAACATCAACCTTCGCAGGGTTCAGGTCCTCAGCCGGCCAGGGTCGGGTGTCTCAGGGCTAGGGCGGGGTTTCGGAGGGTAGCTGTAGTGAAAGGGGTTGCCCAGGGGAGGGGGGAGAGGAGGTGGGCGAGGGTGGGTCACGTGACTCGCTGGGGCCCTCGTTTCTCAGTGCCGATGTCGACGGTGATGTTGGTGTACAGAGGCAGATCCTCTCTGGAAAGGAGAACGTAATCGAGGCCATTCATCCCATCTTCCTTCCAGGAACGCTTTGTCTTGGCCAGCAGATTGAACCTGGAGGGGTGGGGGAAGGAGAGAGAGAGAGAGAGAGGGACGGAATCATAAAACTCTCTCAGAATCAGGCCATTCAGCCCATCGTGTCTCCTCTAGTTCTATTCCCCCAATTCCTTCCTTTTCTCCCCCCATCTCCCTGCCCCCATTTCTTTCCCAATCCATATCCAATGGCTCTACCCCACAATCCCCTCCCTCTTCCCCCCCCCACCATCACCCTGCCCCCCCCATCTCTATCCCAATCCCCATCCAATGGCTCTACCCCACAATCCCCTCCATCTTCGCCCCCCACCATCTCTATCCCAATCCCCATCCAATGGCTCTATCCTATAATCCCCTCCCTCTTCCCCCCCCCCACCATTTCCCTGCCCCTCCCATCTCTATCCCAATCCCCATCCAATGGCTCTATCCTATAATCCCCTCCCTCTTCCCCCCCCCCCCCACCATTTCCCTGCCCCTCCCATCTCTATCCCAATCCCCATCCAATGGCTCTATCCCACAATCCCCTCCCTCTTCCGCCCCCCACCACCTCCCTGCGCCCCCCATCTCTATCCCAATCCCCATCCAATGCCCCTCCCCGATGCTCCAATTGAACCCCTCCCCCCTCTCGCCCCCACATTCCAGACAGTACATCCCACACCCACCTACTCGCTGGGGGACCACTGTTTCCTCCCTCACATCCCCCCCCCCTCCATCTGCTCGTCACTTTAAATCCACGCCCCTCTCCTGTTCCCATTCCCTTTCCGAGTGGGAACAGCTTCTCCCGATCGACTCTGTCCGTGCCCCACCCCCTCCCCTGCACATGGTTTTGAACCCCTCGATTGAATCCCCCTCCCCCTCAGCCTCCTCCTCCCCCAGGGAAACACTCCTCAAAGTCTTCAGTCCATCCTCATCACGGAGGGTTCCCATCCCTGGACCCATCCCTGGGAATCACTCCTGCTCTCCCTCTCCCTCCCCGACACGTTCCCATCTTCCCGATAATGTGGGGCCCACAACTAGACCCAATCCCTCAGTGGAGCTTGGACCAGGCTCTCGGACAAGTTCAGCGTCCCCTCCCTGCTCCTGGAGCCCGTGTCCCTGGGGAGAAATCCCGGGACACTGCGGGATTCACTCACTGCCCTGCCCCCTTCAATGATCCGTCCACATCTCCCCACCCCCAACCCCAACCCCAGCTGTCCCTGCTCCTGCCCCACTCCCCGTTAGAATTGTCACCCCTGACGTTAGGCTGCTCCCCCCTCCCCCCCTCATCCAATTCCCCATGGCCTATCCACCCTAACCTGCACATCCCTGGACACTATGGGACAATTTCCCACGGCCGATCCACCCTAACCTGCACATCCCTGGACACAATGGGACAATTTCCCACGGCCGATCCACCCTAACCTGCACATCCCTGGACACTATGGGACAATTTCCCACGGCCGATCCACCCTAACCTGCACATCCCTGGACACAATGGGACAATTCCCCATGGCCAACCCACCCTAACCTGCACATCCCTGGACACTATGGGACAATTTCCCATGGCCAATCCACCCTAACCCGCACATACCTGGGCACTATGGGACACCTACCTTCCCGCTCCGATCAGAGAACATTCCTGACTCACCTTCCCGCTCCGATCAGAGAACATTCCTCACTCACCTTCCCGCTCCGATCGGGGAACATTCCTCACTAACCTTCCCGCTCCGATCGGGGAACATTCCTCACTAACCTTCCCGCTCCGATCGGGGAACACTACATCTTCAGGAGTGGGGATCTTGACTCCCACCAAGCCCCATGAGGGATATTGTCCCCCTGCCATCGGACTGAGCCCTGGGAATGACTATTACCCCATTCCCAACCCCCCAGACCCACAGGATGCTGGGAATACCGGGATACCTTTTGGGATTTTCGGCATTCCCCTTGTCGTGTAAATGTTTAATCATCTTGTAACGACCCAGGTGCATGGCAGGACGGACTATTAACATCCCGTTCAGGAAGATCCTGGGAAGAGACGGAATACAGCGTCGGATCATTCCCACAGCCATCTTGGGAATTCCTGCACCACACAATCACCCCCTCCCTCCTCTTCTCCCCTCCCCTCTCCCATCAACATCACCCTTGTGCATTTACCCAGCATCCCCCCCTCCCCCCCCCACTTCAATACGTCGAAATGACTCCTCCCCACCTCCCACAACCCGATGCAGATATTCCTGATGGAATAGCTGCAGAAAGGGAGGGCGTTGAGGAGGGTTTGTCTACAGAGTCAGGATGGGTGGAAGTCAGAAACAGGAAAGGAGCGGTCACCTTATTGTGAGTTTTTTATAGACCCCCCCCCCCCCCCCCCAGTAGCAACAGAATCACGGGGGAGCAGATTGGGAGGCAGATTTTTGGAAGGTGCAGAAATAACAGGGTTGTTGTCGTGGGTGACTTTAAGCTCCTTAATCTTGATTGGAACCTCCTTAGTTCAAATAGTTTGGATGGAGCAGATTTTGTCCGGAGTGTCCAGAAAGAATTCCTGACTTAAAATGTAGATAGGCTGACGAGAGGGGAGGCCATATTGGATTTGGTACTTGGCAACGAACCAGGTCAGGTGTCAGAGCATTTCAGTGACAGTGATCACAACTCCCTGATTTTACTATACTCATGGGGAGGGATAGGAGCAGATGATATGGGAAAGTATTTATTTGGGAGAGGGCAAATTCTGATGCTATTAGGCAGGAACTGTGGAGCATAAATTGGGACAGATGTTCCCAGGGAAACGCACATCAGAAATGTGGAAGCTGTTTAGGGAGCACTTGCTGGGCAGGTTTCTCTCACTGAGGCAAGGAAGGGATGTAGGGTGAAAGAACCCTGGGTGACAAGGAATGTGGAACATCTAGTCATGAGGAAGAAGGAAGCTGATTTAAGGTTGAGGAAGCAAGGATCAGACAGATAGCCAGGAAGGAATTGAGAAATGGACTCAGGGGAGCTGGAATGGGGCATGAAAAAGCTTTAGCGGGTAGGATTAAGGAAAACCGCAAGACGTTCTACACTTGTGAGGAACAAGGAGATGGCCAGAGTGAGGGTAAGGCCTGATCAGGGATAGTGGAGGGAACCTGTACCTGGAATCGGAGGTGGTAGGGGAGGTCCTACCCTTTCACGGTTTTGTGAAGGGTAGGTCGTGCCTCACAAACCTTACTGAGTTCTTTGAGAAGGTGACCAAACAGGTGGATGAGGGTAAACTGGTTGATGTGGTGTATATGGATTTCAGGAAGGCGTTCGATAAGGTTCCCCACGATAGGCTTTTGTGCAGAATACAGAGGGGTGGGGTTGAGGGGGATTGCGTGGTTTGGATCAGTAATTGGCTAGCTGGAAGACAGAGGGTGGTGGTTGATGGGAAATGTTCACCCTGGAGGTTAGTTACCAGTGGGGTACCGCAAGGGTCTGTTTTTGGGCCCACTGCTGGTCATCGTTATTATACATGACCTGGATAAGGGTGTAGGTGGATGGGTTAGTAAATTCACGGGTGACACTAAGGCCGGTGGAGTTGTGGATAGTGCTGAAGGACGTTGTAGGTTACAGAGGGACGTAGATAAGCTGCAGAGCTGGGCTGAGAGGTGGCAAATGGAGTTTAATGTGGAAAAGTGTGAGGTGATTCACTTTGGAAGGAGTAACAGGAATGCAGAGTACTGGGCTAATGGTAAGATTCTTGGCCGTGTAGATGAGCAGAGGGATCTCGGTGTCCAGGTACACAGATCCCTGAAAGTTGCCACCCAGGTTGGCAGGGTTGGTAAGATGGCGTACGGTGTGTTAGCTTTTACTGGGAGAGGGATTGAGTTCCAGAGCCATGAGGTTATGCTGCAGCTGTACAAAACTCTGGTGTGGCCGCACTTGGAGTATTGTGTACAGTTCTGGTCACCACATTATAGGGAGGATGTGGGAGCTTTGGAAAGGGTGCAGAGGAGATTTACCGGGATGGTGCCTGGAATGGAGGGACGGTCTTACGAGGAAAGGCTGAGGGACTTGAGGCTGTTTTCGTTAGAGAGAAGGAGGTTGAGAGGTGACTTAATAGAGACAGAGAAGATAATCAGAGGGTGGACAGGGAGAGCCTTTTCCCTCGGATGGTGATGGCGAGCACGAGGGAACACAGCTTTAAACTGAGGGGTGATAGATATAGGACAGATATCAGAGACAGCGTCTTTACTCAGAGAGTAGGAGGGCTGTGGGACACCCTGCCTGCAACAGGAGGAGACTCAGCAACTTTAAGGGCATTTCAATGACCATTGGAAAGGTTTATGGATATAGTGTAAGTTAGATGGGCTTCAGATTGGTTCCACAGGTCAGCACACCATCAAGGGGCCGAAGGGCCTGGACTGGGCTGCAATGTTCTATGTTCTTAGTGAATTCTTTGCTTCAGTACTCACTCCCAAGAGGGAGCTTGATGTTTCTGAGGACAACGTGGAACAGACTCACCTGCTCAAACAGGGTTGATGTTGAGAAGGACGATGTGCTGAAATATTTGGAAAACGTGAGGACAGATAAACTCCCTGGGCCAGACGGGAGATACCCGAGGTTATCGCAGGACGCGAGGGAAGAGATTGCTGCCTCTTTGGCAATGATCTTGGCATTCTCACTGTCCATCGCAGTAGTGCCAGGGGATTGGAGGATGGCAGATGTTATTCCCTTGGTCAAGAAAGGGAACAGGGATAACCCTGGGAATGACAGACCAGTCAGTCTTCCATCTGTATTGGAGGGATTCGCAGGGTCAGGATTTCTGATTATGTGGAAAACCGTTGTTTGATTAGAGATAGTCAGCCTGGCTTTGGGAGGGGCAGGTCATCCCTCACCAACCTCATTGGGTTCTTTCAGGATGTGACAAAACGCAGTGATGAGGGTAGAGCAGTGGGTGTGGTGGAGATGGATTGGAGCGAGGTGTTCGGTAAGGTTCCCCAGGGTTGGCTATTCAGAAAGTGCGGAGGCATGGGATCCAGGGAAATCTGGCTGTCTGGATACGGGATTGGCTGGCCCAGGGAAGGTAGAGGGTGGTGGGAGATGGCAAGTATTCAGCCTGGGGCTGGGTGAGCAGTGGGGGTTCCCCAGGGATCTGTTCTGGGACCTCTGTTCCTTGTGATGTTTATAAATGACTTGGATGAGGAAGTGGAAGGGGAGGGTGGGGTTAGTAAGTTTGCCGATGACACGAAGGTTGGTGGAGTTGTGGATAGCGCGGAGAGCTGTTGTCGGTTCCAACGGGACATTGACAGGACGCAGAGCTGGGCTGGGACGTGGCAGATGGAGTTCAACCTAGAAACGTGTGAAGTGATTCACTTTGGAAGGTGGGATTTGAATGCAGATTACAGGGATAAAGGCAGGGGATTCATGGCAGTGTGGAGGATCAGAGGGATCTGGGGGTCCATGTCCATACATCCCTCAAAATTGCCTCTCAAGAGGATAGGGTTGTGATTGGGAGGGGTGATTGGAGGAAGGTTTAGGGGAGATGTCAGAGGGAGGGTCTTCACACAGAGAGTGGGGGGTGGGGGGGATACACTGCCAGTGGTGGGGGCAGAGTCAGAGACATGAGGGACATTGAAGCGACTCTTGGATAGGCCCATGGGTGACGTTACAGTGAGGGGGATGGAGGTGAGTCTGACCAGAGAGGAGGATAGAAGGCTAGCACAACATAGAGGGCCGAAGGGCCTGCACTGTGATGAATTCTGTCTAAATGGATTGTCCTAACTCAGAGTTCACCCACCGACGTTCAGTAACAGCAGTGTGTACCATCCCCTCCCTCCCCCACCCCCCTCAGTAACCGCAGTGTGTACCATCCCCTCCCTCCACCCCCACCCCCCCCCAGTAACAGCAGTGTGTACCATCCCCTCCCTCCCCCACCCCCCTCAGTAACCGCAGTGTGTACCATCCCCTCCCTCCCCCACCCCCCTCAGTAACCGCAGTGTGTACCATCCCCTCCCTCCCCCCCCACCCCCCCTCAGTAACAGCAGTGTGTACCATCCCCTCCCTCCCCCCCCACCCCCCCTCAGTAACAGCAGTGTGTACCATCCCCTCCCTCCCCCCCACCCCCCCTCAGTAACCGCAGTGTGTACCATCCTCCCCCACCTCCTGCAAGTTCCCCTCCGAGCCCCTCCCCATCCCGACTTGGAAATCTATCGGCCGTTCCTTCCTGGGTCAGAATCCTGGGATTCCCTCCCTCAGGGACATTGTGGGTCTACCCGGAATTCAGATGGAAACCCCATACCTGGAAGCGATGTCATCATCCTCTCCGCCCCACCCCCAGTAGTTATTGGGGAAGCCGTTAATCTTCATGTACTGGTCAGGGGTAAACGCCGAAACTCCTCCAAAGTACATCTTATACGGCAATCTGTGTATCAGACCAAAACAGCAGTGAATGGCTCCATCACCCGGAACTCTCAGCACCGACCCTCCGACAGTGCCCACTCCCTCGGCACTGACCCTCCGACAGTGCCCACTCCCTCAGCACCGACCCTCCGACAGTGCCCACTCCCTCAGCACCGACCCTCCGACAGTGCCCACTCCCTCAGCACCGACCCTCCGACAGTGCCCACTCCCTCAGCACCGACCCTCCGACAGTGCCCACTCCCTCAGCACCGACCCTCCGACAGTGCCCACTCCCTCAGCACCGACCCTCCGACAGTGCCCACTCCCTCAGCACTGACCCTCCGACAGTGCCCACTCCCTCAGCACTGACCCTCCGACAGTGCCCACTCCCTCAGCACTGACCCTCCGACAGTGCCCACTCCCTCCTTACTTGTATCCGAACTTGTCCATGGCAACAGAGGCGTGTTTGGGATTTTTCTCACACGTGTAGAGGTTGCGATCATCCTCAGGGATAAGATCCACATCGTGACAGTACAGACATTCCCAGTCTGTGTCCTTCATCGCCTCCTTAAAGCCCACGTTGAGCAGTTTTGCCCTGTTAAAGGTAGTGTTCCCAGCCTGGGGGAGAGAGGGAATGTGACAGGGGGAGAGAGGGAATGTGACAGGGAAGGGGACAGGGAGAGAGGGAATGTGACGGGGGGAGAGAGCGAGAGCGCGAGCGAGAGAAACATTAGTGAGACAATCAGATCTGATCAAACCTCCTGACTCACCCATCACCCATCATCCCCACCCTGGCATCCCTCCCCCAACTTCACAGACAGAAGGGACCGACCTCAGAGGGAGAGAAAGATGGGGGTGGGGGAAGTGGGGAGCCTGGTAGTGAGAGAGCACACGAGCGAGAGAGAGAGAGAGCGCGAGATATGAGAAGATTTGTAGCTCAGGTTGAGGTTGTGGATGTAGGTTTGCTCACTGAGCTGGAAGGTTCATTTCCAGACGTTTCGCCACCATACCAGTTGACATCTTCAGTGGGCCTCCGGATTCCTGCTTCCTTCGTATGGGTTTCTTTGGGCTGGTGATGTCATTTACTGTGGTGACATCACTTCCTATGGTAATGTCATTTCCTGTTCTTTTCTCAGGGGGTGGTAAGTGGGATCCAAGTCAGTGTGTTTGTTGAGATTGTTCCAGTTGGAATACCATGCTTCTAGGAATTCTCGTGCGTGTCTATGTTTGGCTTGTCCTTGGATAGATGTGTTGTCCCAGACGAAGTGGTGTCCTTCCTCCTCTGTATGTGAGGACCCTAGAGAGAGAGGGTCGTGTTGGTTTGTGGCTAGTTGGTGTTCCTGTATCCTGGGGGCTAGTTTTCTGCCTGTTTGGCCGATGTAGTGTTTGTTACAGTCCTTGCGCGGTATTTTGTGAATGACATGAGTTTTGTTTGTTGTCTGTGTCGGGTCTTTCACGTTCATTAGCTGCTGTTTTAGTGGGTTGGTGGGCTCCCATGACAGACCCACCAAGGGATCGGAGTAGTCTGGCAGCCATTTCCAAGATGTCTTTGATGTAGGAGAGGGTGACGAGGGTTTCTGGAGGTGTTTTACTGCTTTTTTGGGTTTGTTGCTGTGAAATCGATGGGCTGTGTTCATTGGGTACCCGTACCTTTTGAATACACGATATCGGTGATTTTCCTCTACTCTGCGTAGTCCCTCCATGCTGCGATAGGGTTAGGGTTAGGGCTAGGGTCAGGGTTGCTCTACTGTGATTAGATTACTTACAGTGTGGAAACAGGCCCTTCGGCCCAACGAGTCCACACCGACCCGCCGAAGCGCAACCCACCCATGCCCCTACATTTACCCCTTACCTAACACTACGGGCAATTTAGCATGGCCAATTCACCTGACCCGCGCATCTTTGGACTGTGGGAGGAGACCGGAGCACCCAGAGGAAACCTGCACAGACACGGGGAGAACGTGCAAACCCCACACAGTCAGTCACCTGAGGCGGGAATTGAACCCGGGTCCCTGGCACTGTGAGGCAGCAGTGCTAACCACTGTGCCACCCACAACATGTGTCTTCGCATAGTGTAGTCAGCGTTTCCTTGGCCAGGTTAATGCTGATGGATGTGAACAGGGCTGTTCCATTAAAAAGGAGACCATTATTTCATCCTCTCCTGTCTTAGGGTCTTTGATGGGCTTCAGGAATTCTTGGGCGGAGTGGATGGAGTGGCGTGCGTCTTCTACTCAGCGTTTTAGTCTTTGGTGTAGCAGGTTGGCCAGTCTGTAAGTTGGTGTTTCCAGCTAGCGAGACTATGGGTCTGGGGGGAGTGAGGGGGTCGGGGTGCTCCTGACTCGTGAACTTTGGGTAATCCGTAGAAGTGTGGCCTGTTGGATCCCTCTGGTTTCATTGTTTGGAAGTCGGTCTAAACTGAATTCTCCAGATTTGTGAAGTGTTTGGAGTTGGGCTGTGATTCGGTTCTCTAGTTGCGTGCTCAGGTCTATTGCCACCTGTTGGTATCTGCAAGCGGTGCGGTCGCTTTCTCAAATGGAGCCTCTTTGATTTAGGTAGGATAACAACGTTTTATCTTTTTTGCAGTCTTTCCAGTGTTTTCCTTTCTTGTAGACTGAACGCGTCTCTTTCCGTTTTTCCTACTTAATGTTGGTGCGACTGTCTGATGGTTTGTGGGTTTCTTCCGCAACTTGGTTGTCTTTCAGTGATGTTTCTAAGAAATCTTTCTTGTCTGCATCCTGACAGCTGTAATTTAATCCTCTTACTTTAGACGGCATTTTCAGTGTCTGTTAAGGCTCGGGTCAGTTACTCGCGCTTCGGTGATATTTTGCCCAGAAACCCACCAACACACGGAAACCGGCAGCTCATGAACATCAAAGACCCAATGCAGACAAGGAGCATAACTCTGATACATTAACGCCAGCTCGCCACAAAAAGACATGACCCTCTCTCACCAGTATCCTCACACACAGATGAGGAAGGACACCACTTCGACGGGAATACATCCAGCCCAAGACAAGCCAAACAGAGACACGCACGAGAATTCCTAAGAGCGTGGCATTCCCACTGGAACTCTATCAACAAACACATTGACTTGGATCCCATTTACCACCCAGTGAGAAAAAGAGGAAATGACATCACCACAGGAAATGACTTCACCAGCCCAAACATATAACGAGAAAGCAGGAATCATCAGCAGGGCTTCATCCGGAGGCCCACTGAAGATGTTCCCGAGTATGGTGGCGAAACGTCTGGGAATGAACCTTCCAGCTCAGCGAGCAGACCTCCAAGCGGAGGAAGAAAAATCCCGCGCGAGAGACGGAGACAGAGAGAAGGGTCAGCCCCTGAAATGGGGACGCGTGGGGAGCTCAGCAATGTGCCCTGACCCTACAGCAGGGTGGTATCCCCCCCACCACCCCCTAACCCCAATGTTGGTACCTTCCCACGGCCCGCCCTCTGTTTACAACCATCCCCTACAGACTCTTGTGGTGCTGTTGACCCTGAAACACCTCCCCGTGACCCTGTCCGTGCGCCCCCCCACTCCCTGCCCCCTGGTCTGTGCCCCCCCGGGTCCCGGTGCGCCCCCACCTGGTGGATGATGTAGATGCGGTACTGGAGCTGCTGTTTCTGTAACATGGGGTGGAGGTAATACAGAAGGTATTTCAGATGCTGCTCCCGGTGTCGGTGAGGGACCAACACTGCCGTACTGTGCTTCGACTCGCAGTCTGGGGGTTTGTACCACCCCCCGGCCAGCACCATGGGGTTCCTCTTCCTCACCTCTTCCAAGGACAGATCCTTTGGGAACGTGACACGGATCGGACCACCTACCGGGGAATGGGGACAGGGGGTTAGACCCACTCTGGAACCTGTCACCCCTCTCCCCCACTCCGTCTACACCCAACATTTCCTGGAATTAGGCACCGTCTGCCATTCCTCAGCTCACCGGCCCGGTCCCTCAGGATCGCTCTGTATTCCCAGAGACCCTCCTTCACTGTCTACTCCACCCCCCACCCTCGGGACCGTACTCAACACAGTCTCTGCTCATTACCCAGGAGGGTCACTGCTGTGATACACAACACGCTTGGACTTTCAGACCAACCCCCACCCACCCACACACCCCCCCCACACTCACCCCCCACCAGCACACCCCCCACACTCACCCACACACCCTGACACACACTCTCCCACACACTCTCCAACCCACACACACACCCCCGAACATGCGTACACACACACCCACACGCACACACCCCCGAACATGCGTACACACACACCCACACGCGCACACCCCCGAACATGCGTACACACACACCCACACGCCCCAATGCTGACCCTCAGAACCCCTCCCCCACCAAACCAATTCCACTTTGTCCCGGTCCCTGTCCCACTGTCAGTCTGGGAGCTATCATTTCCCCACAATGTCTGTCGTGTGGAACTTTAGCTGATGCTCTCTGTAAACCCAGGCACGTCACATCCACCACATTCATCCCACCACCATCCACAGGGCAACACAATCAAAACAGAGCCCATCCACTCCACATTCCCCCAATGGACCCAGGCCCCTTCCTGTTCACTCCCACTCTACATCATCCCAATGGACCCAGACCCCTTCCTGTTCACTCCCACTCTACACTGTCCCATTGGACCCAAACCCCTTCCAGTTCACTCCCACTCTACACCATCCCAATGGACCCAAACCTCTTCCCATTCACTCCCTCTATAGTCTGTCTGAAGGGACTGAAATACCAATCCTGCAAGAGGAAATCTCTCTAACCCCCTCCAGCCCCTCCCCTCCCCATCTCTCTAACCCCGTCCAGCCACTCAACCCTCCCTCTCTCTGTAACCCCCTCCATCCCCCACACCCCCTCCCTATCTCTCTAACCCCTATACCACCCCATGTGCCCCCTCTATTCCGAGTCACTCCCTACCCCTTGCCCACTTACTGAGGTACGGTGAGACCGATGGACAGTATGGAAGCTGGTCTTCATCCACCAGGAGGCGGGTGATGAGGCTGAGATTGGCGTAGATATCTCCGGGCTGCGAGCTGTTGGCCTGGGAGGTGGTGGGCACTGACCCTGTCTTCCAGAGGGCACTGACGATGGCACTGATCCTCTGGCGCGATCCCTCATGGTACACCAACAGAATGACCAACAGTTGGGCACTCCCCAGCACAGCCAGGAAACGCACTCTGGTGGGTATTTTCATTGGTATCTCACAGCGGGTCCCAAGGGGGATGGCACAAGGAACTGATGGAGTCACAGCCCAATGTCTGGCTCGTCCCCTTCAGAGGGGCATCACTCAGCAATACCACACCCCACCAACGTCCTCCTCCCACTCTGCGCTCTGATTGGCTCCAGAAAACACTGCTCGCTTGGCACTGTTAGAGGGTATTGATGGCGTTCCAGGGGGTTACTCGCTAGCGGGAGTTGGAAGGCCACTCCAAGATGGCGGCAGGAAAGGCCATGATGCACATCCTGGGAAGGCAGGGAGTGGGAGGGTCACGGGGGTCACCTGCAAAGTCAGAAACAGAGAGTGAGATTCCTGAGGAACCTTCCTCAACTCAAAAAGACTCATCGGAGGGCTTCACTCGCACTCTACCCCGCCCCAATGGACCCAAACCCCCTCAGTGTTGTTTCCATATTTGGGACACCATCTCAGACCAGTCAAGCAACATCCTACAGCCCATGGACTACAGCGGGTTAAGGCAGCTCACCCCCATCTTCTCAAGGGGGGCAACTAAGGAGAGGGAGATAAATACTGGGCCCAGCTAGCGACTCCCAGGGAAAGAGAAAGCACATCGAGACAGAGGACCAAAGCAAACCAATAAATGGTGCCATCTCTGCCCACTGTCCTCGTGAGAGTGGGACCGAGATGGTGTGGCTGAATAATGGGCAGTCCACGTGACACTGTGGCACTAGGTCAAGGCAGATTGTGCCCCCCACCACGGGGAGAGGGGGCAGGGATGGCAGGGCTCGGAACCACGCGGCTGTCCCAACGCCACACCAGGTGGCATTAGTGCCATCGTCTCTGGGCCCATCATTGAGCTGGGAGGAGATGGGGTTAATACTGAGATCCTCTAGGCCAGGTACATCCAGGGAGAGAGAGAAGAGAGAGAGAGAAAGACAGGAGAGAGAGAGAGAGAGAGACAGGAGAGAGAGAGAGAGAGAGAGAGAGAAAGACAGGAGAGAGAGAGAGAGACAGAGAGACAGGAGAGAGACAGAGAGAGAGAGAGAGAGAGAGACAGAGAGAGAGAGAGAGAGAGAGAGAGAGAGAGAAAGACAGGAGAGAGAGAGAGACAGAGAGAGAGAGAGACAGAGAGAGAGAGAGAGACAGACAGAGAGAGAGACAGAGAGAGAGACAGAGAGAGAGACAGAGAGAGAGACAGAGAGAGAGACAGAGAGAGAGAGAGACAGAGAGAGAGAGAGACAGAGAGAGAGAGAGACAGAGAGAGAGAAGAGAGAAGAGAGAGAGGGAAGAGAGAGAGAGAGGAGAGGGAGAGACAGGAGAGGGAGAGAGAGAGAGAGATAGGGACAGGAGAGTGTGCCCGACAGTGCCCACTCCCTCAGCACTGACCCTCCGACAGTGCCCACTCCCTCTGCACTGACCCTCCGACAGTGCCCACTCCCTCAGCACTGACCCTCCGACAGTGCGGCACTCCCTCAGCACTGACCCTCCGACAGTGCCCACTCCCTCAGCACTGACCCTCCGACAGTGCCCACTCCCTCAGCACTGACCCTCCGACAGTGCCCACTCCCTCAGCACTGACCCTCCGACAGTGCCCACTCCCTCAGCACTGACCCTCCGACAGTGCCCACTCCCTCAGCACTGACCCTCCGACAGTGCGGCACTCCCTCAGCACTGACCCTCCGACAGTGCGGCACTCCCTCAGCACTGACCCTCCGACAGTGTGGCACTCCCTCAGCACTGACCCTCCGACAGTGTGGCACTCCCTCAGCACTGACCCTCCGACAGTGCCCACTCCCTCAGCACTGACCCTCCGACAGTGCCCACTCCCTCAGCACTGACCCTCCGACAGTGCGGCACTCCCTCAGCACTGACCCTCCGACAGTGCCCACTCCCTCAGCACTGACCCTCCGACAGTGCCCACTCCCTCAGCACTGACCCTCCGACAGTGCCCACTCCCTCAGCACTGACCCTCCGACAGTGCCCACTCCCTCAGCACTGACCCTCCGACAGTGCGGCACTCCCTCAGCACTGACCCTCCGACAGTGCGGCACTCCCTCAGCACTGACCCTCCGACAGTGCGGCACTCCCTCAGCACTGACCCTCCGACAGTGCGGCACTCCCTCAGCACTGACCCTCCGACAGTGCGGCACTCCCTCAGCACTGACCCTCCGACAGTGCGGCACTCTCTCAGCACTGACCCTCCGACAGTGCGGCACTCCCTCAGCACTGACCCTCCGACAGTGCGGCACTTCCTCAGCACTGACCCTCCGACAGTGCGGCACTCCCTCAGCACTGACCCTCCGACAGTGCGGCACTCCCTCAGCACTGACCCTCCGACTGTGCCCACTCCCTCAGCACTGACCCTCCGACAGTGCCCACTCCCTCAGCACTGACCCTCCGACAGTGCGGCACTCCCTCAGCACTGACCCTCCGACAGTGCGGCACTCCCTCAGCACTGACCCTCCGACAGTGCGGCACTCCCTCAGCACTGACCCTCCGACAGTGCGGCACTCCCTCAGCACTGACCCTCCGACAGTGCGGCACTCCCTCAGCACTGACCCTCCGACAGTGCGGCACTCCCTCAGCACTGACCCTCCGACAGTGCGGCACTCCCTCAGCACTGACCCTCCGACAGTGCGGCACTCCCTCAGCACTGACCCTCCGACAGTGCGGCACTCCCTCAGCACTGACCCTCCGACTGTGCCCACTCCCTCAGCGCGGCACTGACCCTGTAACTGCGAACGATTGTGCGTGTGGATGTTAAAACCGAGCAGGGAGGGGCTGAGCCAGGACACGCTCTTTCCATTCTGGTCTGTTGTTAATTAACCCATTTTTTTGGTTCTGGAACATTCCAGGGAGCTGAACGCTGCCTGTGTGCAGTATTCGGTGTCCAGGAGTGGATCAGGTTTCCGCACTGTGTACCATAGAAACCCGAGCCAAACTCGGGCTGGGCTGAATCCTCACTGAACCTGGGGCAGGCCTTATCCCCAGGATGGAGCTTTGTGAAGGTCGCGGACTGTTGTCAGACACAGTCCCAGTGCGGGATTCCCAACATCCTTTCGTCATTATGGCAACTCGGAGTCACTTATCGCTCACCCTCCCTATCTCTGTAACCTCCTCCAGCCCCTACACCCCCTCCCTATCTCTGTAACCCCCGCCAGCCCCTACACCCCCTCCCTATCTCTGTAACCCCCTCCAGCCCCTACACCCCCTCCCTATCTCTGTAACCCCCTCTGGCCCCTACACCCCCTCCCTATCTCTGTAACCCCCTCCAGCCGCTACACCCCCTCCCTATCTCTGTAACCCCCTCCGGCCCCTACACCCCCTCCCTATCTCTGTAACCCCCTCCGACCCCTACACCCCCTCCCTATCTCTGTAACCCCCTCCAGCCCCTACACCCCCTCCCCATCTCTGTAACCCCCTCCAGCCCCTACACCCCCTCCCTATCTCTGTAACCCCCTCCAGCCCCTACACCCCCTCCCTATCTCTGTAACCCCCTCCAGCCCCTACACCCCCTCCCTATCTCTGTAACCCCCTCCAGCCCCTACACCCCCTCCAGCCCCTACACCCCCTCCCTGGAGGAATGTGTGGGGGAGGGGTGGGGAGGAATTCACACTGGCTGATGGAGACGGGGTGGGGCTGAGAGGAGGGGAAGGGGGGTGCAGTATTTTTGGGATCGTCTCCCACAGAACGCGGTTGGGGTCGGAGTCGGGAATATTCAATGATGTCAAGAACAAATGGACCCAGTCCTTCAGTATCGGGGGCTGGGAGGGGTGCGGGGGTCAGAGTTGGATAATCAGCCATGCTGCTGGTCAAAGGGCTAGCCTGCTCGAGGGGCTGAGTGGCGTATTCCTATATCCTGTGCTCCCCAGAAGAGCCCCTCTCCTGTTGGTATCTCGTGTGGAATGGTCACCATCCTCCATCTTGTCCACCCAAGGGCCTGATGGGATGAGGGGAGGCATTCCGGACAGATTCAGGGAATCCACAAGTCGACCCAGAGCGAGGGTGGGGGTAGGGGTGTGGGGGGGACAGAGGCAGTTTCGGGGAGGGGGGGTGGGTCAAGGAGGGACAAGAGCAGCAGGGGGTACACACAGCCCGGGGCCTAGCCCTCCGCCAACATCCCTGCTTCAGGGAACAAAACCCGCCATGTCAGGGGTTCGGCCTTCCCCCCGAAACGACACGGCCTGGCCCCCCACCCCTCTGCGACACGGCCTGGCCCCCCCACCCCTCTGCGACACGGCCTGGCCCCCCACCCCTCAGAAGTGAGAGACAGAGAGTGAGCAGGAGGGGTAACAGAGCGATGCTGGGAAGGGGAAATGTTGGCAGGGCTATTGGGGGGGGGCAGAGTCATGGGGGGGTGGGGAAGGACGGGCAGGTGCTGAAGATCAGAGTCGAGGGGGGAGTGGTGCTGGAAAAGCGCAGCAGGTCTGGCAGCATCTGAGGGACAGGAGGGTCATCAGAGGCTATTGGGGGGAGGGGGGAGTAAGGAGGAAGAGAAGGAGATAAGGGGTCCGGATGGATTGGAGGGATCGAGGGCTAACATGAGAACGATGGGCCGAATAGAGCTCCTGCCTTGGGTGGTTTAGCGACTCAGGGTCAGCACCAGAGGTAGAGCTTCCCAAATTCTCGATGGGAGTCCGGCCCCTCACCCGGACAACGGGCAGCGGGATGGGTCCAGGGCTGTCTCCGCGGGATCGCCCTGTGCGTTTCTCATCGGCCAACAGGGCAGCAGCGCCAGAGAGAGAGAGACGGTGCCAAGGCAGCTCGTGTTGGGGGGGGGGGGGGAACGTGAGGGGAGAGGGGAAAGAGGGGGCATCAAGGGGGAAGGGGAGAGGGGAGGGAAGGGGGGGGAGAGGAGGGAGAGCGGAGGGAAGGGGGGGAGGGGGGAGAGGGGGCATCAAGGGGGAAGGGGAGGGGGGAGGGAAGGGGGGGGAGGGGGGAGATCCAATCTGTTGGCAAACTCTGTCAGCAGCCTTGAGCTTTGGAACAGGCACCACCGGACCCGGCCAATCATTAACCGACACTCAGCACGGGACGGGGGGCAGCGAACCAGGCTCTGGGAGGTGAGGGTCGGGGGGGGAGGGAGTGCAAGCACAGACGTTGAGTCTCAGAGATCACCATCGCAGTGAACAGGACAGCCCCAGGGGATCGAGTGATCTACACAGGGGGGAGGACACGCAGGGAGCACAGACCAGGCACCCCCCACACCCCCTCCCTATCTCTGTAACCCCCTACACCCCCTCCCTATCTCTGTAACCCCCTACACCCCCTCCCTATCTCTGTAACCCCCTACACCCCCTCCCTATCTCTGTAACCCCTCCAGCACCTACACCCCTCCCTATCTCTGTAACCCCCTCCAGCACCTACATCCCCCCTACCTCTGTCGCACCCTCCCCCTCCCCGTCTTCCCCTCCCCCTCGCCCCCTCCCCACCTCTGTCACCCCCTCCCCGTCCCATACACCGCCTCCCACCTCTATCACTGACTACAGGACACAGTGTAACTTTGGGGAGGGGGGATATAACTGACTACAGGACACAGTGTAACTTTGGGGAGGGGGTGTATCACTGACTACAGGACACAGTGTAACTGTGGGGAGGGGGTGTATCACTGACTACAGGACACAGTGTAACTTTGGGGAGGGGGTGTATCACTGACTACAGGACACAGTGTAACTGTGGGGAGGGGGTGTATCACTGACTACAGGACACAGTGTAACTGTGGGGAGGGGGTGTATCACTGACTACAGGATACAGTGTAACTTTGGGGAGGGGGAGTATCACTGACTACAGGACACAGTGTAACTGTGGGGAGGGGGAGTATCACTGACTACAGGATACAGTGTAACTTTGGGGAGGGGGAGTATCACTGACTACAGGACACAGTGTAACTTTGGGGAGGGGGAGTATCACTGACTACAGGACACAGTATAACTTTGGGGAGGGGGTGTATCACTGACTACAGGGCACAGTGTAACTTTGGGGAGGGGGAGTATCACTGACTACAGGACACAGTGTAACTGTGGGGAGGGGGAGTATCACTGACTACAGGATACAGTGTAACTGTGGGGAGGGGGAGTATCACTGACTACAGGACACAGTGTAACTTTGGGGAGGGGGTGTATCACTGACTACAGGACACAGTGTAACTGTGGGGAGGGGGAGTATCACTGACTACAGGACACAGTGTAACTTTGGGGAGGGGGTGTATCACTGACTACAGGACACAGTGTAACTTTGGGGAGGGGGAGTATCACTGACTACAGGACACAGTGTAACTTTGGGGAGGGGGTGTATCACTGACTACAGGACACAGTGTAACTTTGGGGAGGGGGTGTATCACTGACTACAGGACACAGTGTAACTGTGGGGAGGGGGATATAACTGACTACAGGATACAGTATAACTTTGGGGAGGGGGTGTATCACTGACTACAGGACACAGTGTAACTGTGGGGAGGAGGATATCACTGACTCCAGGACACAGTGTAACTTTGGGGAGGGGGATATCACTGACTCCAGGACACAGTGTAGCGGACCTGGAGAAGCGGGCTCCGGGCGAAGGGAGGAACATTGCTCTGACCATCTAAAGCGGATGTTGAGTTACACAGTTACGACAGTAACTTTACAAACCAACTCCCCCACCCCCGGGGCTCGGGATGAAGCTGAAAGCAACAGCAAGACAGAGCCCCCCCCGCCTCTCCCCTTCCCCTTCCCCTTCCCAATCTCTCCCCCACCCCCCAAAACCAAAGCAAGGATCCCAGCCCCTTACCTCCAGCCCAGCTCCCAAAGTCCCAGAGGGAGGGGTGGATTTTTTTTGGGAGGAGACTCAGACGGACGTGACGACCATGTAAACCCCTCCCCCTATCCTCCATTCCCCACCCCTCACCCCCCTCCCACAAAAATAACCTCACCCCTCCTTCCCACATTAGCTGCTGCCAGTCTGGACCAGGGATTTGCCCAGAGACTCCTGGCCCCTGAGCACAGAGGGATAGCAGCACTTCAGGAGGCCATTCAGCCCCATTCCATTCCCCCACCCCCTCACTCACCCAGCTGTCAGAAATCCCAGCCCACCAGGTCTGAGACTGGGAGGGTGGGGACACATCACCAACTTCAGGAGCAGTGTCCCATGCTCTGGTGAAGGGGAGGGCAGTGCCCATGGGCAGGCAGAGAGAGATCATTGCAGGATTCTTCCAGGGCATCAAGAGGGTGACTCACACACTTTGTACCCGTCCAGATTGTAACCCCTCCGACAGTGCCCACTCCCTCAGCTCTGACCCTCCGACTGTGCCCACTCCCTCAGCTCTGACCCTCCGACTGTGCCCACTCTCTCAGCACTGACCATCCAACAGTGCCCACTCCCTCAGCACTGACCCTCCGACAGTGCCCACTCCCTCAGCACTGACCGTCTGACAGTGCCCACTCCCTCAGCACTGACCCTCCGACAGTGCGGCACTCCCTCAGCACTGACCCTCCGACAGTGCCCACTCCCTCAGCACTGACCCTCCGAGAGTGCCCACACCCTCAGCACTGACCCTCCGACAGTGCCCACTCCCTCAGCACTGACCCTCCGACAGTGCCCACTCCCTCAGCACTGACCCTCTGACAGTGCCCACTCCCTCAGCACTGACCATCTGACAGTGTGGCGCTCCCTCAGCACTGACCCTCCGACAGTGCCCACTCCCTCAGCACTCACCCTCCAACAGTGCGGCACTTACTCAGCACTGACCCTCTGACAGTGACCACTCCCTCAGCACTGACCCTCCGACAGTACCCACTCCCTCATCACTGACCCTCCGACAGTGCCCACTCCCTCAGCACTGACCCCCTGACAGTGCCCACTCCCTCAGCACTGACCCTCCGACAGTGCGGCACTCTCTCAGCACTGACCCTCCGACAGTGCCCACTCCCTCAGCACTGACCCTCCGACAGTGCCCACTCCCTCAGCACTGACCCTCCGACAGTGCGGCACTCTCTCAGCACTGACCCTCCGACAGTGCGGCACTCCTTCAGCACTGACCCTCCGACAGTACCCACTCCCTCAGCACTCACCCTCCGACAGTGCCCACTCCCTCAGCACTGACCCTCCGACAGTGTGGCACTCCCTCAGCACTGACCCTCCGACAGTGCCCACTCCCTCAGCACTGACCCTCCGACAGTGCCCACTCCCTCAGCACTGACCCTCTGACAGTGACCACTCCCTCAGCACTGACCCTCCGACAGTACCCACTCCCTCAGCACTGACCCTCCGACAGTGCCCACTCCCTCAGCACTGACCCTCCGACCGTGCCCACTCCCTCAGCACTGACCCTCCGACAGTGCCCACTCCCTCAGCACTGACCCTCCGACAGTGCGGCACTCCCTCAGCACTGACCCTCCGACAGTGTTCAGCTACAGTAAGTAATCAGGAGAGCTAATAGAATTCATTATTTTATTGCGAGGGCTATTGAGTGCAAGCACGGGGAGGGTGTGTTGGAGTTATACACAGCCCTGGTCAGACTGTGTCCGGAATTCTGTGGCCAGCTCTGGGTTTTGTTTGGGGTTTTACTGAAGTTCTTTCTGAGCAGCTTCTCCCTCTCTCTCCCTCTCCCTCTCTCTCTCTCTCTCTCTCTCTCTCTCTCTCCCTCCGATCTGTTCCCTACGGGACACTCCGGGTTAAATATGAACCATCTCTGGATGACCATTAACCCGGTGACTGACCCTCTCAGCTGTGCCTGATGCCTGCTGCCTTCCACAGGCAGCAGGTGGCAATGGGCAGGCTGGTACAACGCCAACATTTCAATGGGGACATGAACAGGGAGGGGGTGACGGGATTTGGACCCAGCACGAGCACACAGGCCTGGACTAGCTTCCGATCTGTTGGGCTGAAGGGTCTGTTTCCGTGCTGTACACCACTGTCCCTATCGGTGTATCCCACTCCGTCCCCGACACCCCCTCCCTATATCTGTAACCCCCTCCCTCCCCTCTACCCCCTCCCTCTAGCCCCTACACCCCCTCCCTATCTCTGTAACCCCCCTCCAGCTCCTACACCCCCTCCCTATCTCTGTAACCCTCCTCCAGCTCCTACACCCCCTCCCTATCTCTGTAACCCCCTCCCCTCTACCCCCTCCCTATCTCTGTAACCTCCTCCAGCCCCTACACCCCCTCTCTATCTCTGTAACCCCCTCCAGCCCCTCCAGCCCCTACACTCCCTCCCTATCTCTGTAACCCCCTCCAGCCCCTACACCCCCTCCCTATCTCTGTAACCCCCTCCAGCCCCTACACCCCCTCCCTATCTCTGTAACCCCCTCCAGCCCCTACACCCCCTCCCTTCCTCTGAAGGTCAGTCAGGATGGGGTTTACCCTGTGGTAGTGACTGTCCTGGTGGAGAGGGGATGGGGGACTCGGGGTAGGGTTGATGTTAGACCTGTTCCTTCCTGTTTGTGTCTCTAGGTATCAGCCTCCATCCCTCAGCTCCGATGGGAATGTTGTGGGAGAGCTCTCAGCCACTTCCTTGCCCAGAGGCCTGAGCAATTCCCCTCCCCCTCTCCCACCGCCCCCCCCCCCGTGCATTCCTCTCCACCCAGCTAAATGTGTTCTCTCTCTGAAAACAGGTTCTCCCTGAATATCCAGTTCCCCGCTGCCAACTCAGAGCAGTGGCTGTGGGCTCTTTGGCATTCTAGGGATAACTGGGGACTGCAGATGCTGGAGATCAGAGTCTAGATTAGAGAGAGGTGCTGGAAAAGCGCAGCAGGTCAGGCAGCGTCCGAGGGGCAGGAGAATCGACGTTTTGGGCATAAGCCCTCCATCAGGAACAAAGGCTGGGAATTTCCGGGGTGGAGGGATAAATGGGAAGGGGGTGAGGGTGGGGAGGAGGGAGCTGAGAGAGAGGAATAGGTGAATGGGGGTTGGGGGTTAAGGTGATAGGTCAGAGGGGAGGGTGGGGCGGATAGGTGCGAAGGGAGATTGACAGGTAGGACAGGTCATGGGGAGCTGGAAGTTTGGAACTGGGGTGAGGTGGGGGAAGGGGAGTTGAGGAAGCTGTTGAAGTCCACATTGATGCCCTGGGGTTGGAGTGTTCCGAGGCGGAAGATGAGGCGTTCTTCCTCCAGGCGTCTGGTGGTGAGGGAGCGGCGGTGAAGGAGGCCCAGGGCCTCCATGTCCTCGGCAGAGTGGGAGGGGGAGTTGAAATGTTGGGCCACGGGGCGGTGAGGTTGATTGGTGCGGGTGTCTCAGAGATGTTCCCTAAAGCGCTCTGCTAGGAGGCGCCCAGTCTCCCCAATGTAGAGGAGACCGCATCGGGAGCAACGGATACAATAAATGATATTAGTGGATGTGCAGGTCAAACTTTGGTGGATGTGGAAAGCTCCTTTAGGGCCTTGGATGGAGGTGAGGGAGGAGGTGTGGGCGCAGGTTTTACAGTTCCTGCGGTGGCAGGGGAAGGTGCCAGGATGGGAGGGTGGGTTGTAGGGGGGCGTGGACCTGACCAGGTAGTCACGGAGGGAACGGTGTTTGCGGAAGATGGTAAGGGTGGGGAGGGAAATATATCCCTGGGGGTGGGGTCTGTTTGGAGGTGGCGGAAATGTTGGCGGATGATTTGGTTTATGTGAAGGTTGGTAGGGTGGAAGGTGAGCACCGGGGGCTGGAATCCCTCCCCTTCCTGGACCTCTCCATCTCCATTAATGACGACCGACTTGACACTGACATTTTTTACAAACCCCCGACTCCCACAGCTACCTGGATTACACCTCTTCCCACCCTACCTCCTGCAAAAATGCCATCCCGTATTCCCAATTCCTCCACCTCCGCCATATCTGCTCCCAGGAGGACCAGTTCCACCACAGAACACACCAGATGCCCTCCAACGCACCTCATCCACGTCCGCCCTCAGACCCCAGCCCTCCAACCGTTACAAGGACAGAACGCCCCTGGTGCTCACCTTCCACCCTACCAACCTTCGCATAAACCAATAACAGGCCAGTAAGGGACCGAGAGACAAAGGGAGGGGAGGACCAGGAAACAATCATTATCACGGAAGCTCATGGAGTTAACGACAGGTAAGTCTCCTGATCCTGATGGGATGCATCCCAGGGTCTAAAAGAGATCGGGAGGGGGTGAGGAGGAATTGGCAAGTGATAACTTTCCAAAAATTCGCTGGACTCTGGGACAGTGCCAGCAGATTGGGAAATGTGACCCCATAGTTTAAAAAGGGAGGTGGACAAAAGATGGGGAATTATAGACCGGTGAGGCCTAACCCCTGGGATGGGTAGATGCTGGAGTCTATTATCAAGGAAGAAACAGCAGGGCATCTCAATAGAAATTTGTCCCATTGTGCAGACACAGCATGGGTTCAGGATGGACAGGTCATGATTCACAAATCTACCAGAATTCTAGGAAGACATTACGAGAGAGGTGGACAGTGGGGAGCCGGTGGATGTGGTGTTACCTCGTTCCTGATGAAGGGCTCTGGCCCGAAACGTCGAATTTCCTGTTCCTTGGATGCTGCCTGACCTGCTGTGCTTTTCCAGCAACACATTTTCAGTGAATGTGGTGTACCTAGATTTCCAAAAGGACTCGGATAAGGAGCCACACAAGAGGCTGCTGCGTCAGGGAAGGATGCATGGTGTTAGGGGGTAAAGTATTCGCCCTGACAGAGGACTGACAGGAAGTAAAGAGTGGGGATAACCGAGTGCTGTTCCGGTTGGCGATCAGGAACGAGTGGTGTCCCTCAGGGATGGGTGTTGGGATCACAATCACTCACCACGCAGATCGATGATGTGGACTCGGGGGCCACGGGTCGTTTGCAGATGACACTAAGAGGATTGTCAGAGCAAAGTGTGCAGAGGGACTGGGAAGCTTTGCAAAGGAACGGAGATACACTGAGGGAGTGGGCAAAGGTCTGGCAGATGGAACACAACGTTAGTAAATGGGAAGCCATCCATTTCGGTCAGAGTAACAGGAGAAAGGATGGTGACTAGGATGGGAAATGTTGCAGCACGCGGCAGTGCGGGGGGACCCTGCCTGTGCTTTTCTGTGAATCACAGAGGGTCGGTCATTAGGAAGACGAATGGGATTTTGTCGTTGAGTTTAAAAGTAGGGACGTGATGTTAGGGCACTGTACGGAGCACTGGTGAGACCACACCGGGAGTACAGCGCGCAGATTTGGTCTCCTTCCTTGAGGAAGGATATACAGCAGTGTCCTATCACCTTCACTGACCTATCAGGGCAGACGTGGGAAATACAGATCAGGGTCTAGACTGGGGTGGTGCTGGGAAAACCCAGCAGGTCAGGCAGCGTCCGAGGGGCAGGGGAGTCGAGGCTTCGGGCCGGAGCCCTTCGTTGGGAATGGCTGACTCCTGACGAAGGGCTTTTGCCCGAAACGTCGGTTCTCCAGCCGCCTGACCCGCTGCTCTTTCCCAACGTCACAACCTCGACTCTGCACCCAACGTGGCCCACTCTCTCCCCACTGGGGAAAGCAAACCCAGGCTGGGTGACCGTTCCGGGGATCCCCTCCGGTCTGCGTGGGTACAGGACCCTGACCTTCCCGGAGCTGGTTATTTTAACCCAGCGTCCTGCTCACATTCCCCCCCCCCCACCCTGTCTGTCCTCGGCAGGCTGCAGTGTTCCAGGGAATCCCAGCACAAACTGGTGGAACATCTCACGCTCAGACCCTCCCATGTTCTAACTTTCTGGGTCGATGTTGATCCCAACACCTTCCAGTCCCTCCTTCTCATTTCTCTTCCTTTGTCACATTCCCTGTCACCCCCCCTCTCTCTCCCCCCTCTCCCCCCTACCCCAATGGGACTGTCTGTCCTTCCCACTTTGAGAGTTGGACACACCCTTGTTCTGCCGTTCTCACATTCCCATCGACTTCACCTGAACTACCCACATCCTTCCTCTCCCCCAGCGCTCCCGGCCCCCTACTACAGCGTCAATGTCGCTCCCTCCCCACGTCACGGCAGCTCTGAGGGAGAGGCATTCGGAATATTGTGTGCAATTCTGGCCTCCCTCCTATTGCAAGTGAGTGAGCTGCCAGAGGAAGTGGTGGGGGCTGGGACAATGACGACAAGGCAAAGGAATTTGGCTGCGGATAGGAATAGGAAAGGGTTCAGAGAGATATGGGCCAAATGGATTAGGTTAGGATACCTGGGTCAGCATGGACAAGTTGGGCTGAAGGGTCTGTTTCCGTGCTGTACATCTGTATGATTCTGTGCAGACTTGAAATCTGAGCTTGCCCCCTGGCTCTCTCTCTCTGGACACTGTCTGACCCGCTGTGAACTCAAGATTGTGTTGTTTCCTGGACTGACTCCAGCATCGACAGTAACTGACTCCGCGATTGTAAGTGGTTTTGGCTGAGTATCAGTAAACTCCAAGACAAAGGCTTCCTCTGTAATGATACTCTACCACCCAAGATCGTTTGCACACAGTGTAGTTCATCCTGGAAACAACACGCACACAAAGATTCCTCTCAACACAGATAGAGACTCTCAATAACTATTGGCACACACCACTGTCGGAGGGTCAGTGCTGAGGGAGTGGGCACTGTCGGAGGGTCAGTGCTGAGGGAGTGGGCACTGTCGGATGGTCAGTGGTGAGGGAGTGTGCACTGTCGGAGGGTCAGTGCTGAGGGAGTGGGCACTGTCGGAGGGTCAGTGCTGAGGGAGTGGGCACTGTCGGAGGGTCAGTGCCGAGGGAGTGGGCACTGTCGGAGGGTCAGTGCCGAGGGAGTGGGCACTGTCGGCGGGTCAGTGCTGAGGGAGTGGGCACTGTCGGAGGGTCAGTGCTGAGGGAGTGGGCACTGTCGGAGGGTCAGTGCCGAGGGAGTGGGCACTGTCGGAGGGTCAGTGCTGAGGGAGTGGGCACTGTCGAAGGGTCAGTGCTGAGGGTGTGGGCACTGTCGGAGGGTCAGTGCTGAGGGAGTGGGCACTGTCAGAGGGTCAGTGCTGAGGGAGTGGGCACTGTCAGAGGGTCAGTGCTGAGGGATTGGACACTGTCGGAGGGTCAGTGCTGAGGGAGTGGGCACTGTCGAAGGGTCAGTGCTGAGGGTGTGGGCACTGTCGGATGGTCAGTGGTGAGGGAGTGTGCACTGTCGGAGGGTCAGTGCTGAGGGAGTGGGCACTGTCGGAGGGTCAGTGCTGAGGGAGTGGGCACTGTCGGAGGGTCAGTGCCGAGGGAGTGGGCACTGTCGGAGGGTCAGTGCCGAGGGAGTGGGCACTGTCGGCGGGTCAGTGCTGAGGGAGTGGGCACTGTCGGAGGGTCAGTGCTGAGGGAGTGGGCACTGTCGGAGGGTCAGTGCCGAGGGAGTGGGCACTGTCGGAGGGTCAGTGCTGAGGGAGTGGGCACTGTCGAAGGGTCAGTGCTGAGGGTGTGGGCACTGTCGGAGGGTCAGTGCTGAGGGAGTGGGCACTGTCAGAGGGTCAGTGCTGAGGGAGTGGGCACTGTCAGAGGGTCAGTGCTGAGGGATTGGACACTGTCGGAGGGTCAGTGCTGAGGGAGTGGGCACTGTCGAAGGGTCAGTGCTGAGGGTGTGGGCACTGTCGGAAGGTCAGTGCTGAGGGAGTGGGCACTGTCAGAGGGTCAGTGCTATGGGAGTGGGCACTGTCGGAGGGTCAGTGCTGAGGGAGTGGGCACTGTCGGAGGGTCAGTGCCGAGAAAGTGGGCACTGTCGGAGGGTCAATGCCGAGGGAGTGGGCACTGTCGGAGGGTCAGTGCTGAGGGAGTGCCGCACTGTCGGAGGGTCAGTGCTGAGGGACTGTTGCACTGTCGGAGGGTCAGCAATGAGGGAGAGGGCACTGTCCGAGGGTCAGTGCTGAGGGAGTGGGCACTGTCGGAGGGTCAGTGCTGAGGGATTGTGCACTGTCGGAGGGTCAGTGCCGAGAAAGTGGGCACTGTCGGAGGGTCAGTGCTGAGGGAGTGTGCACTGTCGGAGGGTCAGTGCCGAGGGAGTGGGCACTGTCGGAGGGTCAGTGCTGAGGGAGAGGGCACTGTCCGAGGGTCAGTGCTGAGGGAGTGGGCACTGTCGGAGGGTCAGTGCTGAGGGATTGTGCACTGTCGGAGGGTCAGTGCCGAGAAAGTGGGCACTGTCGGAGGGTCAGTGCTGAGGGAGTGTGCACTGTCGGAGGGTCAGTGCCGAGGGAGTGGGCACTGTCGGAGGGTCAGTGCTGAGGGAGTGGGCACTGTCGGCGGGTCAGTGCCGAGGGAGTGGGCACTGTCGGAGGGTCAGTGCCGAGGGAGTGGGCACTGTCGGAGGGTCAGTGCCGAGGGAGTGGGCACTGTCGGCGGGTCAGTGCTGAGGGAGTGGGCACTGTCGGAGGGTCAGTGCTGAGGGAGTGGGCACTGTCGGAGGGTCAGTGCTGAGGGAGTGGGCACTGTCGGAGGGTCAGTGCCGAGGGAGTGGGCACTGTCGGAGGGTCAGTACTGAGGGAGTGGGCACTGTCGGAGGGTCAGTGCCGAGGGAGTGGGCACTGTCGGAGGGTCAGTGCCGAGGGAGTGTGCACTGTCGGAGGGTCAGTGCCGAGGCAGTGGGTACTGTCGGAGGGTCTGTTCTGAGGGAGTGGGCACTGTCGGAGGGTCAGTGCTGAGGGAGTGGGCACTGTCGGAGGGTCAGTGCTGAGGGAGTGGGCACTGCCGGAGGGTCAGTGCTGAGGGAGTGCCGCACTGTCGGAGGGTCAGTGCTGAGGGAGTGGGCACTGTCGGAGGGTCAGTGCTGAGGGAGTGGGCACTGTCGGAGGGTCAGTGCTGAGGGAGTGGGCACTGCCGGAGGGTCAGTGCTGAGGGAGTGCCGCACTGTCAGAGGGTCAGTGCTGAGGGAGTGGGCACTGTCGGAGGGTCAGTGCTGAGGGAGTGGACACTGTCGGAGGGTCAGTGCTGAGGGAGTGGGCACTGTCGGAGGGTCAGTGCTGAGGGAGTGGGCACTGCCGGAGGGTCAGTGCTGAGGGAGTGCCGCACTGTCGGAGGGTCAGTGCTGAGGGAGTGGGCACTGTCGGAGGGTCAGTGCTGAGGGGGTGGGCACTGTCGGAGGGTCAGTGCTGAGGGAGTGGGCACTGTCGGAGGGTCTGTTCTGAGGGAGTGGGCACTGTCGGAGGGTCAGTGCTGAGGGAGTGGGCACTGTCGGAGGGTCAGTGCCGAGGGAGTGGGCACTGTCGGAGGGTCAGTGCCGAGGGAGTGGGTACTGTCGGAGGGTCTGTTCTGAGGGAGTGGGCACTGTCGGAGGGTCAGTGCTGAGGGAGTGGGCACTGTCGGAGGGTCAGTGCTGAGGGAGTGGGCACTGCCGGAGGGTCAGTGCTGAGGGAGTGCCGCACTGTCGGAGGGTCAGTGCTGAGGGAGTGGGCACTGTCGGAGGGTCAGTGCTGAGGGAGTGGGCACTGTCGGAGGGTCAGTGCTGAGGGAGTGGGCACTGCCGGAGGGTCAGTGCTGAGGGAGTGCCGCACTGTCAGAGGGTCAGTGCTGAGGGAGTGGGCACTGTCGGAGGGTCAGTGCTGAGGGAGTGGACACTGTCGGAGGGTCAGTGCTGAGGGAGTGGGCACTGTCGGAGGGTCAGTGCTGAGGGAGTGGGCACTGCCGGAGGGTCAGTGCTGAGGGAGTGCCGCACTGTCGGAGGGTCAGTGCTGAGGGAGTGGGCACTGTCGGAGGGTCAGTGCTGAGGGGGTGGGCACTGTCGGAGGGTCAGTGCTGAGGGAGTGGGCACTGTCGGAGGGTCTGTTCTGAGGGAGTGGGCACTGTCGGAGGGTCAGTGCTGAGGGAGTGGGCACTGTCGGAGGGTCAGTGCTGAGGGAGTGGGCACTGCCGGAGGGTCAGTGCTGAGGGAGTACCGCACTGTCGGAGGGTCAGTGCTGAGGGAGTGGGCACTGTCGGAGGGTCAGTGCTGAGGGAGTGGGCACTGTCGGAGGGTCAGTGCTGAGGGAGTGGGCACTGCCGGAGGGTCAGTGCTGAGGGAGTGCCGCACTGTCAGAGGGTCAGTGCTGAGGGAGTGGGCACTGTCGGAGGGTCAGTGCTGAGGGAGTGGACACTGTCGGAGGGTCAGTGCTGAGGGAGTGGGCACTGTCGGAAGGTCAGTGCTGAGGGAGTGGGCACTGTCAGAGGGTCAGTGCTATGGGAGTGGGCACTGTCGGAGGGTCAGTGCTGAGGGAGTGGGCACTGTCGGAGGGTCAGTGCCGAGAAAGTGGGCACTGTCGGAGGGTCAGTGCTGAGGGAGTGGGCACTGTCGGAGGGTCAGTACTGAGGGAGTGGGCACTGTCGGAGGGTCAGTGCTGAGGGAGTGGGGACTGTCGGAGGGTCTGTTCTGAGGGAGTGGGCACTGTCGGAGGGTCTGTTCTGAGGGAGTGGGTACTGTCGGAGGGTCTGTTCTGAGGGAGTGGGCACTGTCGGAGGGTCTGTTCTGAGGGAGTGGGCACTGTCGGAGGGTCAGTGCTGAGGGAGTGGGCACTGTCGGAGGGTCAGTGCCGAGGGAGTGGGCACTGTCGGAGGGTCAGTGCTGAGGGAGTGCCGCACTGTCGGAGGGTCAGTGCTGAGGGATTGTGCACTGTCGGAGGGTCAGTGCCGAGAAAGTGGGCACTGTCGGAGGGTCAGTGCTGAGGGAGTGTGCACTGTCGGAGGGTCAGTGCCGAGGGAGTGGGCACTGTCGGAGGGTCAGTGCTGAGGGAGTGGGCACTGTCGGCGGGTCAGTGCTGAGGGAGTGGGCACTGTCGGAGGGTCAGTGCCGAGGGAGTGGGCACTGTCGGAGGGTCAGTGCCAAGGGAGTGGGCACTGTCGGCGGGTCAGTGCTGAGGGAGTGGGCACTGTCGGAGGGTCAGTGCTGAGGGAGTGGGCACTGTCGGAAGGTCAGTGCCGAGGGAGTGGGCACTGTCGGAGGGTCAGTGCTGAGGGAGTGGGCACTGTCGGAGGGTCAGTACTGAGGGAGTGGGCACTGTCGGAGGGTCAGTGCCGAGGGAGTGGGCACTGTCGGAGGGTCAGTACTGAGGGAGTGGGCACTGTCGGAGGGTCAGTGCCGAGGGAGTGGGCACTGTCGGAGGGTCAGTGCCGAGGGTGTGTGCACTGTCGGAGGGTCAGTGCCGAGGGAGTGGGTACTGTCGGAGGGTCAGTGCTGAGGGAGTGGGCACTGTCGGAGGGTCAGTACTGAGGGAGTGGGCACTGTCGGAGGGTCAGTGCCGAGGGAGTGGGCACTGTCGGAGGGTCAGTACTGAGGGAGTGGGCACTGTCGGAGGGTCAGTGCCGAGGGAGTGGGCACTGTCGGAGGGTCAGTGCCGAGGGAGTGTGCACTGTCGGAGGGTCAGTGCCGAGGGAGTGGGTACTGTCGGAGGGTCTGTTCTGAGGGAGTGGGCACTGTCGGAGGGTCAGTGCTGAGGGAGTGGGCACTGTCGGAGGGTCAGTGCTGAGGGAGTGGGCACTGCCGGAGGGTCAGTGCTGAGGGAGTGCCGCACTGTCGGAGGGTCAGTGCTGAGGGAGTGGGCACTGTCGGAGGGTCAGTGCTGAGGGAGTGGGCACTGTCGGAGGGTCAGTGCTGAGGGAGTGGGCACTGCCGGAGGGTCAGTGCTGAGGGAGTGCCGCACTGTCAGAGGGTCAGTGCTGAGGGAGTGGGCACTGTCGGAGGGTCAGTGCTGAGGGAGTGGACACTGTCGGAGGGTCAGTGCTGAGGGAGTGGGCACTGTCGGAGGGTCAGTGCTGAGGGAGTGGGCACTGTCAGAGGGTCAGTGCTGAGGGAGTGCCGCACTGTCGGAGGGTCAGTGCTGAGGGAGTGGGCACTGTCGGAGGGTCAGTGCTGAGGGGGTGGGCACTGTCGGAGGGTCAGTGCTGAGGGAGTGGGCACTGTCGGAGGGTCTGTTCTGAGGGAGTGGGCACTGTCGGAGGGTCAGTGCCGAGGGAGCGGACACTGTCGGAGGGTCAGTGCCGAGGGAGTGGACACTGTCGGAGGGTCAGTGCCGAGGGAGTGGGCACTGTCGGAGGGTCAGTGCCGAGGGAGTGGGCACTGTCGGAGGGTCAGTGCCGAGGGAGTGGGCACTGTCGGAGGGTCAGTGCTGAGGGTGTGCCGCACTGTCGGAGGGTCAGTGCTGAGGGAGAGGGCACTGCCGGAGGGTCAGTGCTGAGGGAGTGCCGCACTGTCGGAGGGTCAGTGCTGAGGGAGTGGGCACTGTCGGAGGGTCAGTGCTGAGGGAGTGGGCACTGCCGGAGGGTCAGTGCTGAGGGAGTGCCGCACTGTCAGAGGGTCAGTGCTGAGGGAGTGGGCACTGTCGGAGGGTCAGTGCTGAGGGAGTGGACACTGTCGGAGGGTCAGTGCTGAGGGAGTGGGCACTGTCGGAGTGTCAATGCTGAGGGAGTGGGCACTGCCGGAGGGTCAGTGCTGAGGGAGTGCCGCACTGTCGGAGGGTCAGTGCTGAGGGAGTGGGCACTGTCGGAGGGTCAGTGCTGAGGGAGTGGGCACTGTCGGAGGGTCAGTGCTGAGGGAGTGGGCACTGTCGGAGGGTCAGTGCTGAGGGAGTGGGCACTGCCGGAGGGTCAGTGCCGAGTGAGTGCCGCACTGTCGGAGGGTCAGTGCCGAGGGAGTGGGCACTGTCGGAGGGTCAGTGCCGAGGGAGTGGACACTGTCGGAGGGTCAGTGCCGAGGGAGTGGGCACTGTCGGAGTATCAGTGCCGAGGGAGTGGGCACTGTCGGAGGGTCAGTGCCGAGGGAGTGGGCACTGTCGGAGGGTCAGTGCCGAGGGAGTGGGCACTGTCGGAGGGTCAGTGCCGAGGGAGTGGGCACTGTCAGAGGGTCAGTGCTGAGGGAGTACCGCACTGTCGGAGGGTCAGTGCTGAGGGAGTGGGCACTGTCGGAGGGTCAGTGCTGAGGGAGTGGGCACTGTCGGAGGGTCAGTGCTGAGGGAGTGGGCACTGTCGGAGGGTCAGTGCTGAGGGAGTGGGCACTGTCAGAGGGTCAGTGCTGAGGGAGTACCGCACTGTCGGAGGGTCAGTGCTGAGGGAGTGGGCCCTGTCGGAGGGTCAGTGCTGAGGGAGTGGGCACTGTCGGAGGGTCAGTGCTGAGGGAGTGGGCACTGTCGGAGGGTCAGTGCTGAGGGAGTGGGGACTGTCGGAGGGTCAGTGCTGAGGGAGGGGGCACTGTCGGAGGGTCAGTGCTGAGGGAGTGGGCACTGTCGGAGGGTCAGTGCTGAGGGAGTGGGCACTGTCGGAGGGTCAGTGCTGAGGGAGTGGGCCCTGTCGGAGGGTCAGTGCTGAGGGAGTGGGCACTGTCGGAGGGTCAGTGCTGAGGGAGTGGGGACTGTCGGAGGGTCAGTGCTGAGGGAGGGGGCACTGTCGGAGGGTCAGTGCTGAGGGAGTGGGCACTGTCGGAGGGTCAGTGCTGAGGGAGTGGGCACTGTCGGAGGGTCAGTGCTGAGGGAGTGGGGACTGTCGGAGGGTCAGTGCTGAGGGAGGGGGCACTGTCGGAGGGTCAGTGCTGGGGGAGTGCTGCACTGTCGGAGGGTCAGTGCTGAGGGAGTGGGCACTGTCGGAGGGTCAGTGCTGAGGGAGTGGGGACTGTCGGAGGGTCAGTGCTGAGGGAGGGGGCACTGTCGGAGGGTCAGTGCTGGGGGAGTGGGCACTGTCGGAGGGTCAGTGCTGAGGGAGTGGGCACTGTCGGAGGGTCAGTGCTGAGGGAGTGGGGACTGTCGGAGGGTCAGTGCTGAGGGAGGGGGCACTGTCGGAGGGTCAGTGCTGGGGGAGTGCTGCACTGTCGGAGGGTCAGTGCTGAGGGAGTGGGCACTGTCGGAGGGTCAGTGCTGAGGGAGTGGGGACTGTCGGAGGGTCAGTGCTGAGGGAGGGGGCACTGTCAGAGGGTCAGTGCTGAGGGAGGGGGCACTGTCGGAGGGTCAGTGCTGAGGGAGTGGGCACTGTCGGAGGGTCAGTGCTGAGGGAGTGGGCACTGTCGGAGGGTCAGTGCTGTGGGAGTGGGCACTGTCAGAGGGTCAGTGCTGAGGGAGGGGGCACTGTCGGAGGGTCAGTGCTGAGGGAGTGGGCACTGTCGGAGGGTCAGTGCTGAGGGAGTGGGCACTGTCGGAGGGTCAGTGCTGAGGGAGTGGGGACTGTCGGAGGGTCAGTGCTGAGGGAGGGGGCACTGTCGGAGGGTCAGTGCTGGGGGAGTGCTGCACTGTCGGAGGGTCAGTGCTGAGGGAGTGGGCACTGTCGGAGGGTCAGTGCTGAGGGAGTGGGGACTGTCGGAGGGTCAGTGCTGAGGGAGGGGGCACTGTCAGAGGGTCAGTGCTGAGGGAGGGGGCACTGTCGGAGGGTCAGTGCTGAGGGAGTGGGCACTGTCGGAGGGTCAGTGCTGAGGGAGTGGGCACTGTCGGAGGGTCAGTGCTGTGGGAGTGGGCACTGTCAGAGGGTCAGTGCTGAGGGAGGGGGCACTGTCGGAGGGTCAGTGCTGAGGGAGTGGGCACTGTCGGAGGGTCAGTGCTGAGGGAGTGATATGTTGGGTTTTCGGAGAGGTTAATCTTTCATTCGGTAATTTTGTAAATTAATTCTCAGTGGTCTGACCAGCTGCATTGCTCCTGGGATTATCCACTGTCCACCTGCCGAAAACAACCCACAAAGATAGGGTCGGAATACTTTCTTGAAATGTTTTGAGGGGGTCTGGCCCATTACGGTGGAACAGAGGGACCCAGGGGTTCAGGGACAGAATCCCTTTGGAGTGTGTGTCACATACAGACGGGGGGAGGGGTGGCGAAGGGGTCTCACACCCTCCCCTTCATTGCTCAGCCCTTTGAGTGTAGGAGTTGGGAACGTCATGTTGGGGTTGTACAGGACATTGGGGAGGTCCCTTCTGGAATACTGTGTCCAGTTCCGGTCTCCCTGTTACAGGAAGGATATTATTAACCTGGGGAGGGTTCCGGAGAGATTTCCCGGGATGTTGCCGGGAATGGGAGGGTGGGAGTTATAACGAAAGGCTGGAGAGGCTGGGAGTCTGTTCCCCGGAGCGTCGGAGGCTGAGGGGTGACCTTATAGAGGTTTATAAAACCATGAGGGGGCCAGAGAGGGTGGATGGGGGGTGTCTATTCCCCCAGGGTGGGGGGGATTTGAAGACCAGGGGGGCACATGTTTAAGGGGAGAGGAGGGAGATTTAATAAAGACACAAGGGGCAACAGTTTTCCCCAGAGGGTGGTCCGTGTGTGGGATGACCTTCCTGAGGAAGTGGGAGGGAGGGGGACAGTTACAACGTTTAAAAGGGATTTGGATAAGGACATGGACAGGGAAGGGTTGGAGGGAGATGGGCCAGGAGCAGGCGGGGGGAACTGGGTTAGTTTGGGGATTAGGGTCAGCAGGGACTGGACGGGCCGAAGGGTCTGTTTCCGTGCTGCAGAACTGTATTATTGGCGTTGGGATAGCAGGAATAATAGAGTCGGGAGTATAACCAATCCAGCCAGGAGCTCATTGAATGGCAGGACCAGACGGGAAGGATTGAGTGGCTTATTCACCATCACACACGGGAGTGAGGGACAGAGTTGGAATGATTACCCATGATCCTACAGGAGGGGTGAAGCAAACTGGAAGGGCCGAACGGCCTGTTCTGTCTGCGGTTTCCAAGGTGACAGATTAATCCTGGGGTGGAGGTGCTCAACGTGAGCATGATGAGGATTTGATGACACTGTTTTTAAATTCATTTTGTGCGACGTTGGGGTCGCTGGGTGGGCCCAGTATTTCCCGCCCCCCGTCCCTAGTTGCCCCCCTTGGGAAGGTGGGGGTGAGCTGCCTCCCTGACCCGCTGCAGCCCATGTGCTGTAGGGGAGACCCACAATGTCCCTGAGGGAGGGAATCCCAGGATTCTGACCCAGGAAGGAACGGCTGATAGATTTCCAATTTGGGATGGGGAGGGGCTCGGAGGGGAACTTGCAGGGAGGGGGATGGTACACACTGCTGTTACTGAGGGGGTGTGGGGGGAGGGAGGGGATGGTACACACTGCTGTTACTGAGGGGGGGTGGGGGGGGAGGGAGGGGATGGTACACACTGCTGTTACTGAGGGGGGGTGGGGGAGGGAGGGAGGGGATGGTACACACTGCTGTTACTGAGGGGGGGTGGGGGAGGGAGGGAGGGGATGGTACACACTGCTGTTACTGAGGGGGGGTGGGGGAGGGAGGGAGGGGATGGTACACACTGCTGTTACTGAGGGGGGGTGGGGGAGGGAGGGAGGGGATGGTACACACTGCTGTTATTGAGGGGGGTGGGGGGAGGGAGGGGATGTTTGTGGGTGTGGGGCCGGGTGCTGCTTTGTCCCTGGACGGTGTGGAGCTTCTCGAGTGTTGTTGGAGCTGCCCCCACCCAGGGGCAAGTGGGGAGTATTCCCTCCCCCTCCTGCCTTGAACCTTGTCGATGGTGGGACAGGCTTTGGGGGGAGTCAGGAGGGGAGTTACTCGCTGCAGGATTCCCAGCCTCTGACCTGCTCTTGGAGCCACTGGGTTGAGGTGGTGGGTCCTGGTGGGTTTCTGGTCAGTGGTCACCCCCACGATGTTGAGAGTGGGGGGAGTCAGTGATGGGAACCCCATTGAATGTCTCGGGGAAAGATGGTTCGAGTGTCTCTTGTTGGTGATGGTCATTGTCTGGTGTCTGTATGACAGGAATTTTCCTTGTTACTTGTCTGAGCAGACCTTGGTGTATTTCCAACATGACCTGTCTCACCATCCGAGTGGTGGTGGATGGGGCTGAACACGGGGCAATGATCAGTGACCATTCCCCCTTCTGACCTTCGGATGGAGGGAGGGGCATCGATGACGCAGCTGAAGATGGTTGAGTCAAGGACACTATCCTGAGAGACACCTGCAGAGATGTCCTGGAGCTGAGATGGCTGACCCTCCAACAACCACCACCATCTTCCTGTGGGGCAGGTATGACTCCAACCAGCGTAGGGTTTGCCCCCTGATACCCATTGATACCAGTTTTGCCAGGGCTCCGTGATGCCACTCAGTCGAATCCAGCCTTGATGTCAAGGGCTGCCCCTCTCCTCAGGAATTCAGCCCCTTTTCCCCGTGTTTGACCCAAGGCTGGAATGAGGTCAGGAGCTGAGTGACCCCGGGGGGCAACCCACACTGGGCCTCACTGAGCAGGTTATTGGTGAGCGGGGGCTGTGTGATCTCCCTGTTACTGAGCCCTTCCATCACATTCCTGAGGATGGGAGAGGAGGCGGATGGGGCAGGAATTGGCCGGGTGGGATTTGTTCCTGTATTTATGTCCGGGGCATACCTGGGCAGGGTTCCCCCAGTGGCGGGTAGATGCCCGGGTTGTACCCGGACTGGAACAGCTGGGTGAGGGGAGCGACCCGGTCTGGAGCACATGCCTTCAGTCCCAGCGCTGGAATGTTCTCAGGGCCCAGAGCCTTTGCCGTGTCCGGTATCCCTGGCTATCCTGTGGAGGGAATGGAATGGGATGTAGGAGGCCGAGATGGATCAGCCACTCGGCATTTCGGGCTGAGGGTCACGGTGAAAACTCCAGCCTGACCTTTGACCCTGAGGGGCTGGGCTCCTCCATCACGGAGGAGGGGAATCTGTGTGGAGCCCCGTCCTCCAGGGAGTTTAATCGTCCCCCCTCCCACCATTCTCCGACTGGGTGTGGCAGGACCGCAGAGCTTAGAGCTGGTTGTGGGATCGTTTCACTCTGTCTGTGTGGGTCATCCTCCATTGGATAACTTGCCCAGGTTGGCACTTCATCTCCGCGTGTACCAGGTGCGTCTCTGCTGTGCCCTCCTGCACTCACCACTGAACCAGGGTCGACGGTAATG
Source organism: Hemiscyllium ocellatum (assembly GCF_020745735.1). Lineage (NCBI taxonomy): Eukaryota > Metazoa > Chordata > Chondrichthyes > Orectolobiformes > Hemiscylliidae > Hemiscyllium > Hemiscyllium ocellatum. The sequence goes on from NC_083438.1 coordinate 39,271,360, forward strand.
GTTGAGTGGGGGGGGGGGGAGATCTGCCTGGGCAGGAGGGTATAGATTGTGCCCAAGGACAGTTCTGACAATGGATGCCCAGGCTGGAGTTGGCGTTGGGTTTGAACACCATCCCATTGAGCACAGCGATGGTGCCACACAACATGATGGAGGGTGTCCCCACCCTGACAGTGCGAGGAGGGGGGGGGGGGGGGGGTCACTCGTACCGATACAGTGACGGTCAGCTCCATCTGCAGCCAGCAGGGGGTGGTCTCCCTCCCTCCCTCCTGCCCCCAGACCCCAGTCTCGCAGACAGCTCTTTCAGGACCTGAGCAGCTCTCGCTGTAAGGCTGCAGCCGGACCACGCGCGGCCGTGGGGAGTGAAATCCCGTAAACTCCACGTGCATTACCACCCCCCACCCACACCCCCCCACCCAGACAGAATCACGGTGGGAATAACAGCAAACAATAAACTCCATTTCACCCCAGAAGAGAGTCACAATCTCCAGTTATGTTTTCAGCCCCCTCCCCTCCCCTGCCATGCCCTCCCCTCGAGACTCAGTCCCCTCAGCTGAAGAGACCCCAACCCTCCCGTTTTTCCCGTTCCCATCAAACAACACACTTTATTTCGCTGGTTATTTTATTTTATTTGTTAAATTAGGAAGATGCACAAAATTCAGGAACGTAGTCTAGAAAAGATTCCCAGCTTCTCGGGGAGTGACGCTGCTGCTTTGACCTGGGGTGGGAGAGGGGAGGGAATGGGAGGGGGATAGGGGGTGTACACACCCAGTCAGGCAGAGCGCCCCCACCCCCCCCACCGGCTCCTCACTTGTAGAATTCGTGCTCTTGCTCGTCCCTCTTGATGACGGTCTTGTACGCTTTCTCAAAGTCTTTGGCCAAGACAATGTAACGGTTCTCTCGGACAGCCAACATTCCAGCCTGGGGGGGGGGGGGGGGGGACAGAGACAGGGATTAGACTCACTCCTGACACAGAGAGACAGGGATTAGACTCACTCCTGACAGAGAGAGACAGGGATTAGACTCACTCCTGACACAGAGAGACAGGGATTAGACTCACTCCTGACACAGAGAGAGAGGGGGGGGGGACAGAGAGAGACAGGGATTAGACTCACTCCTGACACAGAGTGGGGGGGGGGGAACAGAGAGACAGGGATTAGACTCACTCCTGACACAGAGAGAGAGGGGGGGGGGACAGAGAGAGACAGGGATTAGACTCACTCCTGACACAGAGTGGGGGGGGGGGAACAGAGAGACAGGGATTAGACTCACTCCTGACACAGAGAGAGAGGTGGGGGGACAGAGAGAGACAGGGATTAGACTCACTCCTGACACAGAGAGACAGGGATTAGACTCACTCCTGACACAGAGAGACAGGGATTAGACTCACTCCTGACACAGAGACAGGGATTAGACTCACTCCTGACACAGAGAGGGGAACACCAGGCCACTCGGCCCATCCAGTCTGCACCGTCCTCTCGCGGCTGTTTGTCCGACACCTCCCCCATCCCCCTCTCATTCTCCCCCCGCCCCACCCACTATCCTTCGACACTCCCACCCTCCCCTCTGCCAACACACAAACCCCATCGTGAATGTCCCCCACCCCAACCCCCACCCGAACCAGGATACCCCGTCAGTCTGGGAGCACCCACCGGGCGGGGGGGGAATGGGCAATTCTGAACAAGTTTCACCCCCCCTGCCCCCTCAGGGCAGATCCCCTCCCTCGACTCAGTCGACCCCACACACCCGCTCCCCCCCAAACCCCTGAAGCGGTGACTCTCTCCCCCTCCTCATCCCAGCCTGCCGGGAGGGGGTGGGGGAGATGGGGGTGCGATCCGTTTCCTCGCCCCCACGTTGCTGTATCCCCAAGATCTCAGCTCCCAGCCCCCCCCCCCCACCATCTCGGAAACATTCAGCCTGGATGTGATGGGAGAATCCCTCGGCATTCCCACTCTCTGAGGAAGGACATTCCTCCTCATCCCAGCCCCCAACGGTTGACCCCGAGTCCTGACACTGTCACCCCCTGGCTCTGGGCCTCCTCTCGCCCACACCACCCCCACCCCGAGGGTGGGGGGAGGGGGGGAACACCCACCTCCTCTCCCTGTCTGTGGGGTCCCTAACGCTGTCGAAATGTCAGTCAGGCCTCTCTCCTTGTGGGGGAAAACGTTGCCCCTAAGGTCCCTTTTATATCTTTCCACCCGGGCCCCCGATCGCAGCCCCCTGTAACAAGGTGGTGGCGATGGCCCGGTGGGACCATCGCGGGCCTGGTGGGACCATCGCGGGCCTGGTGGGACCATCGCGGGCCTGGTGGGACCATCGCGGGCCTGGTGGGACCATCGCGGGCCTGTTTCCCCAGGGAACGCTCTGGGGGACCCGGGTTCAAATCCCACTGCAGCTCGGTGGTGGAGAGTGAATTTAATTACGATCTGGAAATTAAGTGTCTAATGCTGACTGCGAATCCATGGTTGGAGTGTCCCTGAGGGAAGGGAATGGTGAGCCTTCCCTGGGCTGGGCCTACACGTGACTCCAGACTCTCAGCAACATGACTGATTGCTGACTGCCCTCGGGGATGATGAGGGAGGCGATAATAAATGCTGCCTTTCCAGCAACGTCCTCCTCCCGGAACTGAGTAAAGGGAAAACACATTCCCTGTCCTGAGGCTGCTGTGTCCCTGACAATCTCGGCACATCCCCAACCACTCCCTCCCACCTTCACTGCCTCATTCTCCATAAACTACCCTGCCTCAGGTAAAGGAGGACTGAGCTGCACACCGCGTGGGGGGCAGAGTTTTCTCGATGCCCTGGCTTATCCGTCTGCCGGAGAACGCCAGGGGGAGGGAGGGGGTAATGATCAGGCTGGGAGGGTGAACAGTTGTTAATGGAGACTGTCAATGGCTAACCATAGAGCGTGTGTAATGGCAGGCTGTGGGATAACAAGGCCTGGTGGGTGGGGTACAGGGGGGTAGAACATGGAGAGGGGGGGGGGTCAGGCCCCAAAATTATTGTACTCGATATAGAGTCCCAAAGGCAGGGTCCCCAAATGGAACATGAGGTGTCGTTCTTCCAGCGCACGCTGAGCTACACTGGAACACTGCAGCAGGCCCGAGGCAGAGTCATTGGCCTGGGGAACAGGGTGGGGGGGTTAATGTGGCAGGGAGTGGCCCCCCAGCCCCCCACCCCTCAGTGCAGAGGGGCCCAGGGTGAGAGCAGTGAATGTGGGTGACTGGATGGTGGGAAATGCAGGTTAGGTTGCTGCTTTACCTGGGAGGGGCCACGGTGGTGAAGGGAGATACTGGTGCGAGTTCCCGTGGAACCATCTCTCTCTCTCTCAACTGGCGCTTTCCACATTACAACAACAACTCGCCGATGTCAAACAAACACGGTTTCCTCTTCTGGGTCTCGCCTCCAAAAGAGACAGGAGCAGAAACGAGACCATTCTGCCCCCGGTGGGTCTGTTCCACCATTGAATCATGGCTGGTCCGTCTCTCATTCCCGGTGAAGGGCTCCGGCCTGTAACGTCGACTCTCCTGCCCCTCGGACGCTGCCTGACCTGCTGCGCTTTTCCAGCACCTCTCTCTAATCTAGACACTGATCTCCAGCATCTGTCTCCCTGACAAGTCTCTCAATCCCATTCCCCTGATAACCCTTGACCCCCCCCTTGCCCACCAAGAGCCTGCCTATCCCCGTGTTAACTGTACCCAGTGACCCGGCCCCCCCACAGCCCTCGGTGGGAGTGAATTTCACAGATTCACCTCTCTCTGGCCGAGGAATTTTCTCCTTATCTCCATTCTAATGGGTCTTCCCTTTACCCGAAGGCGGTGCCCTCAGGTCTTAGTCTCCCCTACCAATGCAAACATCTTCCCAACACCCACACAATCCAGGCCATTCAGTATTCTGTAAGTTTCTATTAGATGACCCCTCATCCATCTAAACTCCACTGAGTATAGACCCAGAGTCCTCCACATTCCTCACATGTTAAATTTTTCATTCCTGGGACCATTCTCATGCACCTACACTGAAGATGCTCCAGGGCCAGTACATCCTCCCTGAGATATGGGGCCCAACACTACACAATATGCCAAATGTGGTCTGACCAGAGCCTTATAGAGCCTCAGAAGTATGTCCATGCTTTTATATTCAAGTCTTCCCGAGATGATTGCAGTTCCCTGTTGACTCCACCTGCAAGTGGACCCTGAGAGAATCCCGGACTAAAACTCCCAAGTCTCGGCATTTCAGACTTCTGAATTTTCTCCCCATTTCGAAGACAGTCCCTGCCTCTATCCTTCCTCCCAAAGTGCAGAACCTCACACTTTCCCACATTGTACTCCATCTGCCACTTCCTTGCCCGCTCTCCAAATCCTTCCCTGACCAGTGACCCCCGGGTGACTAACCCTCCAGGCCGTGGAGAGAGTGTGTCCACCACACCCCCCCCCCCCCACCCACCCCGAGGGGATTCGGATTCAGATCCCCTCCCCTCCCCTGAAACGTCCCTGCTCAGAGAAGGAACGGGACCAGCCCTTTCTGGTCTCCCCCACACCCGCCCACAAAGGTGTGTGGAAGCCCCTCGACCCCGGGAATGTCCCGGGAAATCCCTGCCCGCTCCCGTACGCCTTCCCGGAGCGGGAAGGGACCCGGAGATTCGGAACGGGGTGCTCAGAGCTGGCAGTCAATTGAACGACTGAGGGTGGGGGGGACTTGGCTCCGGGAAAGAGTCAGCGTTCCGAAATCTGGGAGCACACACTCACCTCCTGGCAGATGGAGTTGATGTCAGCGCCGGAGATCTTGTCTGGTCTTGCAATGTCTGCAAATCGCGGTCAAGGACACGACGGTCCCAGTGGGGAACAATCCCGGGCCCCGCCGGGGGACAATCCCGGGCCCCGCCGGGGGACAATCCCGGGCCCCGCCGGGGGACAATCCCGGGCCCCGCCGGGGGACAATCCCAGGAGGAGGGGGAGGCAGAGCCGGAACCAACTCAGGCCAAAGGCTTCGTCGTTCAGGCACCCTCAGGGAAGCTGTAAACCAAGCTGTCAGAGCGCGTGCATGTGAGAGCGAGCGAGAGAGAGAGAGAGAGAGAGAGAAAGAGAGAGATACACACACAGAGAGCGCGGGCAAGAGAGAGAAAGAGAGAGAGACAGACAGACAGATAGATACACACACAGAGAGTGCACGCGAGAGAGAGAGAGAGAAAGAGAGCGCGCCGAGAGCCGAGAGATACACACAGAGAGCACGAGAGATCAGAGACAGAGAGAGAGAGAGTAAGATAGTGCGTGAGAGAGACAGGCCGGATCAGTTGAGGGTCAGTCGCTTTCGGATTGCCAACAGCCGCAGGGCTTCAAGGATCATCCGGGTAAACATTCCGGGGAGGGGGAATTGCCGGTTCAAATTCCACCCCTCCCCCAATGGCCGGGAAACTAAAGCAGACAGATCGACGTGGATGTGGAAGCTGGTCCCAGGGACAGTGACTGGGAAACGCTCATTGACAGGGTCAGCGGTTGGGAGGGGAGGGGGTGGGGTCAGCGGGTGGGAGGGGAGGGGGTGGGGTCAGCGGGTGGGAGGGGAGGGGGTGGGGGTGGGGTCAGCGGGCGGGAAGGGAGGGGAGGGGGTCAGCGGGCGGGAGAGGAGGGTGGGGGTGGGGTCAGTGGATGGGAGGGGGGAGGGTGGGGTCAGCGAGTGGGAGGGGGAGGGTGGGGGTGGGGTCAGCGGGTGGGAGAGGAGGGGGTGGGGGTGGGGTCAGCGAGTGGGAGAGGAGGGGTGGGGGTGGGGTCAGCGAGTGGGAGGGGGAGGGTGGGGGTGGGGTCAGCAGGTGGGAGAGGAGGGGGTGGGGGTGGGGTCAGCGAGTGGGAGAGGAGGGGGTGGGGGTGGGGTCAGCGGGTGGGAGATGAGGGGTGGGGGTGGGGTCAGCGGGTGGGAGTCAGTGGGTGGGAGTGGGGAGGGGGTGAGGTCACCACTGTCCTTCAGGGAAGGTCCGTTACCGTCCCGATCCGGTCAGTGACTCCACACCTACCCGAGAGACTCAAACTACCGTCCCAAAGCTGCCTCTGGGGGGTGGGGGGTGGGGGGCTGGGCTCGGGGGGGGGGGGGGTAATTAGGGTCAGGAGGCAACCCCTCCCCCCCCCCGTCCTGATGTGGAATGCACGAAGGAGCGGGCGGTCAATCTCCCGGGTAATGGGGGGGGGGAGCGACAGGGACCCCGCGAGGGGGGGGAGCGACAGGGACCCCGCGAGGGGGGGGAGCGACAGGGACCCCGCGAGGGGGGGGGAGCGACAGGGACCCCGCGAGGGGGGGGGGGGGAGCGACAGGGACCCCGCGAAGGGGGGGGGGGGGGAGCGACAGGGACCCCGCGAGGGGGGGGGGGGGGGGGGGGGAGCGACAGGGACCCCGCGGGGGGGGGGGGGGGGGGGGGGGAGCGACAGGGACCCCGCGAGGGGGGGGGGGGGGAGCGACAGGGACCCCGCGAGGGGGGGGGGGGGAGCGACAGGGACCCCGCGGGGGGGGGGGGAGCGACAGGGACCCCGCGAGGGGGGGGGGGAAGCGACAGGGACCCCGCGGGGGGGGGGGGGGGGGGAGCGACAGGGACCCCGCGAGGGGGGGGGAGCGACAGGGACCCCGCGAGGGGGGGGGGGGAGCGACAGGGACCCCGCGGGGGGGGGGGGGGGGGCGACAGGGACCCCGCGAGGGGGGGGGGGGGGGAGCGACAGGGACCCCGCGAGGGTGGAGCGACAGGGACCCCGCGAGGGGCTGATGCCAGGCTGTCTTGGGGGCAAGGGTCAGAGGGGACCAGCAGAGTCAGGGGGCAGAGGGCACAGCGGTGCCCGGCCATGGGAGGAGCTGACTGGTTAGACCCCAACTCCAGCCAGCTCCCTCTGGCCTCCTGCCCCACACCGGTGAAGGATACAGTCCTCCAGGTCCACCTCCTCGGACAGGTTCATCTTGCCTGTGATGGTGGTAAAGATCAGGCGTTTCTGACGACGATCGGGGAGGGGGAACTCGATCTTGCGATCCAGACGGCCGGGGCGAAGGAGGGCAGGGTCCAGCGTGTCAGCGCGGTTCGTCGCCATGATCACCTGCAGGTGGGGGGAGGGAGAGAGACAGGTTAGAACGGTCAAAACAGCAGGAGCAGTGCCCAGGGAGCGGGCACTGTCGGAGGGTCAGTGCCGAGGGAGTGCCGCACTGTCGGAGGGTCAGTGCCGAGGGAGTGCCGCACTGTCGGAGGGTCAGTGCCGAGGGAGTGCCGCACTGTCGGAGGGTCAGTGCCGAGGGAGTGCCGCACTGTCGGAGGGTCAGTGCTGAGGGAGTGCCGCACTGTCGGAGGGTCAGTGCTGAGGGAGTGGGCACTGTCGGAGGGTCAGTGCTGAGGGAGTGGGCACTGTCGGAGGGTCAGTGCTGAGGGAGTGGGCACTGTCGGAGGGTCAGTGCTGAGGGAGTGGGCACTGTGGGTTTTGCTGTTTGCGGTATTAACCAGCTGCATTGCTCCTGGAATATCCGCTTCACACCTGCTTAAAACAACTGGCAACGTTAGGGGCTGGGCTACTTCCCCGAGAGGTTTTGAGTGGGTCCGGCCTGGTCCATCACACTCCTCTCCTCAAACACCCCTCAGATTGCAGTCTCACCCACCCTCTCACAAGTGGAAACATCTCTCCGAGTGAACCCCCTTTCAGAATTGTAAACCCCTCGATATAGTCACCCCTCAGCTCCCTCTCCTTGTGGGGTATCAGTGCCTCAGTCTGTTCCCGAACGGCACTGTCCGGTCACGAAATACAGGATTGGATATGTCAGCCCGGGATCTGCTGGAGATTGTATAAACTCAACACCCTGAAGGCAATAGATCTCCCAGATACAGAGAGGGGAGGAACCATTTCAAATACTGGGAGATTTGATCATCAGGGACTTAAATATCCTCACCAACGATGCTCCAACCTACAGGGGGTTTTGTATTCACTCTCAGGTGAAGCATTTACTGCCCCCGTCCCTAGTTGCCCCCCCCCTTGGGAAGGTGGGGGTGAGCTGCCTCCCTGACCCTCTGCAGTCCATGTGCTGTAGGGTAGCCCCACAATGTCCCTGAGGGAGGGAATCCCAGGATTCTGACCCAGGAGGGAACGGCCGAGAGATTTCCAAGTTGGGATGGGGAGGGGCTCGGAGGGGAACTTGCAGGGGGGTGGGGTCCCCATGTACCTGCTGCCCCTTGTCCTTCCAGATGGAAGTGGCCGTGGGTTTGGAAGGTGCTGCCTGAGGGTCTTTGGTGAGTTTCTGCAGTGGGTCTTGCAGCTGGTACAGCACTGCTGTTACTGAGGGGGGGTGGGGGTACACACTGCTGTTACTGAGGGGGGGGGAGGGGATGGTACACACTGCTGTTACTGAGGGTGGGGTGGGGGGAGGGAGGGGATGGTACACACTGCTGTTACTGAGGGGGGGGAGGGGGGAGGGAGGGTACACTGCTGTTACTTGGGGGGGGGGGGGGGAGGGAGGGAGGGGATGGTTGTGGGTGTGGGGCCGGGGGCCGCTGTGTCCCTGGATGGTGTGGAGCTTCTCGAGTGTTGTTGGAGCTGCCCCCACCCAGGGGCAAGTGGGGAGTATTCCCTCCCCCCTCCTGCCTTGGGCCTTGTCGATGGGGGGGACAGGCTTTGGGGGGAGTCAGGAGGGGAGTCACTCGCTGCAGGATTCCCAGCCTCTGACCTGCTCTTGGAGCCGCTGGGGTGAGGTGGTGGGTCCTGGTGGGTTTCTGGTCAGTGAGGCGGGGAGAGAGGGAGGGGGGAGAGAGGGAGGGGGGGTTGAAGTGAAACCCCCAGATCCTGGTCAGGGTCTCACCTTAACATTGACGTTCTGGTCAAAGCCGTCCATCTGGTTGAGGAGCTCCAGCAGGATTCTCTGCACCTCCCGGTCCGCTGTCGGGGGGGGGGGGGGGGTAAAAACACAACAAAGCAGCTGAGTACAGGCACCCACAACAGGAAGCAGGGAGGGGGAGGGGGGCGACAGGGAGGGGGAGGGGGGCGAGCAGGGAGGGGGTGTAGGGGCTGGAGGCGGTTACAGAGATGGGGAGGGGGCGTAGGGGACGGGGGAGGGGGCGTAGGGGACGGGGGAGGGGGCGTAGGGGGGGGGGGTGGGGTGTAAAGGTGTAGGGGAGGGGGTGGGGTGTCGGGGGTGGGGGTGTAGGGGAGGGGGTGTAGGGGGGGGGGGTGTAGGGGAGGGGGTGTAGGGGGAGGGAGTGGGGTGTAGGGGATGGGGAAGTGTAGGGGGTGGGGGTGTAGGGGGTGTAGGGGAGGGGGGTGGGGGGTTGGGGATGGGGGGTGTAGGGGGTGGGGGTGTAGGGGGTGGGGGTGTAGGGGGTGGGGGGTGGGGGGTTGTAGGGGGTGGGGGTGTAGGGGGTGGGGGAGGGGAGTGGGGTGTAGGGGAGGGGAGGTGTAGGGGGTGTAGGGGATGGGGGTGGGGTGTTGGGGATGGGGGGTGTAGGGGGTGGGGATGTAGGGGGGGTAGGGGAGGCGGGTGGGGTGTTGGGGATGGGGGGGTGTAGGGGGTGGGGGTGTAGGGGAGGGGGAGGGGGTGTAGGGGGAGGGAGTGTAGGGGGAGGGAGTGTAGGGGGTGTAGGGGGTGGGGGTGGGATGTAGGGGATGGGGGTGGGGTGTAGGGGGTGGGGGTGGGATGTAGGGGGTGGGGGTGGGGTGTAGGGGGTGGGGTGGGGTGTAGGGGGTGGGGGTGGGATGTAGGGGGTGGGGGTGGGATGTAGGGGGTGGGGGTGGGATGTAGGGGAGGGGGGTGGGGTGTAGGGGGTGGGGGTGGGGTGTAGGGGGTGGGGGTGGGATGTAGGGGAGGGGGGTGGGATGTAGGGGAGGGGGGTGGGATGTAGGGGGTGGGGGTGGGGTGTAGGGGGTGGGGGTGGGATGTAGGGGAGGGGGAGGGGTGTACCTCCTGTCTGGGCGTCGAAGCGTTTGGTTGCGATGGCGTCGATCTCGTCGATGAAGATGATGGCGGGAGCGTTCTCCTTGGCCAGCCGGAAAACATCCCGCACCATCCGCGGCCCCTCCCCCAGGTACTTCTGGACAAACTCCGAACCCACCACACGGATAAAGGCAGCTGGGAAAACACCACCGGGATCAGCACCACAGCAACACCAGGCCATTCAGCCCCTCCCCCTCCTCCAGCCTGTTACACTGGGACAGGCGGCCATTCAGCCCCTCCTTGAGCCAGGATGAAATGGCATTTGCCACCGTTCAGCCCATCTGACCAGCCCTTCTATCTCATCCTGTAATCGAAGGCCTCCCTCCTTGCTATGTCCCACCCAGCAATGGAGTACCATCGCCCACCGTCCCTGAGTTCACACCCAGACCATTCACAACCCACAACAAACTGGGAGGGACCCAGCACTGAACCTCACGTTCTCGAGTCACAGAAACAGACCCTTCGGCCCAACCCGTCCATGCTGACCCAGATATCCTAATGTAATCTCATCCCATTAGCCAGCACCCGGCCCATATCCCTCCAAACCCTTCCTATTCATGTCCCAATCCAGATGCCTCTTAAATGCTGTCATTGTACCAGCCCCCACCACTTCCTCTGGCAGCTCATCCCATACACGTACCACCCTCTGGGGGAAAAAGTTGCCCCTTAGGTCCCTTTCCCCTCTCACCCTAAACCTATGCCCCTCTAGTTCTGGACTCCCCCACCCCAGGGGGAAAAGACCTTGTCTATTTATCCTATCCATGCCCCTCATGATTTTATAAACCTCTATAAGGTCACCCCTCAGCCTCCGACGCTCCAGGGAAAACAGCCCCAGCCTGTTCAGCCTCTCCCTGTAGCTCAGACCCTCCCACCCTGGCAACATCCTTGTAAACCTTTTCTGAACCCTTTCAAGTTTCACAACATCCTTCCTGTAGCCGGGGGACCAGGATTGCACCCAATATTCCAACAGTGGCCTAACCAATGTCCTGTACAGCCACAACATGACCCTCCCAACTCCTGTACTCAATACTCTGACCAATAAAGGAAAGCATACCAAACGCTGCCTTCACTATCCTATCTACCTGCGACTCCACTTTCAAGGAGCTATGAACCTGCTCTCCAAGGTCTCTTTGTTCAGCAACACTCCCCAGGACCTTACCATTAAGTGGATAAGTCCTGCCCTGATATTCCAAAATGTTACACCATTGGATACAGGATTCCAGTTAGAAAACACCCTTTGACCCTCATCCTGTTCCTCCTGCCCATTTGGGATTGGATTTGCCAAATTTGAGTTAAATTATTGCTGTCATGTGTTGGTTTGCATGCTGACAGTCAGTACCTCAGGGTAACAGAGCACAGGGATAGACAAGGTCCAGGCTTTGGTCGATGAGAGGTCTGTACAAAACGGCTGAGCACGAGGAAGGAGCTGTCCTCAAACTGCCTGCTGTTCCTCACGCAGCCCGGGATATTCGGCCCTGAGGACCCTCACCAACTTCCCCAGACGCACAATTATGAGCGTTTACCCCGTGGGGGGGGGGAACATCGCAGCCTGGTCCGGCCACCGCTCAGCCCAGGGACGGTGAGAGACAGCAGGAGGTGGTGTGCACAGGCCGGACCATCATGGGAACTGACCTCCCAGCCACCGACTCCGGCTGCACTTCCCGCTGAACGTCACCAAAGAGCCCACCGTTCCCGGTTACAATCTCTTCCGTCAGGCAGAGCACAAAGGGCTCAAGGATAGCGTCTTCCCTGCTGTGACCAGCCCGTTGAACAGATTCTCTCCAACTTCATGACCCTGTGTCCCTCACCCGGCTGAAGCACCCTGAAATTTTTATGCTCTCGTTTGCTCCAATTTGCCCACACTGCTCGCAAAACAGCCCTGCCCACCGCACAGAGGAACCTCGATTATCCCAACAACACAGGCTGGCATTATTTTGCCCGGATAACACCGTTTAGCCAATAATTAAGACCTTGCGAGATAATCTGAAATTTGGATAACCGATAATTGAGGTTCCTCTCTCCTCAGGGACACGAGACGGTAATGACCAAATAAAACAGCCTGGGACCCCACGGGCTCTTCGATTTGTGACCGGTCTGTCCCGTGGGACAGTGGCGAGAGCGTTCCTAAATCCAGACAGTGGACACCCCACAGCGTCACCCTCATCGACACACCAGCACATGGGAAAACACAATCGAGTTGGTCAGGCACGATCGCCCCCCCCCCCCCGGTGCGAGAGCCAGGCTGCGAATGGGTCTGAGGGGGTGGGCAGTGTGTGGGGGGGGGAAGGTGGGGGCTGGGTGCGGAGTTACCTGTCGTGTGATGAGCAACAGCTTTGGCAAGCATCGTCTTCCCGCAGCCCGGGGGGCCGTACATCAGCACCCCGCGAGGGGGGTCAATCCCAATCTGGGGACAGGGGGGAAACAAAGGAACATGGTTTAACACAGGACTGACCGCGAGGGGGAGGGTCTGAGGGGACTGACCGCGAGGGGGGAGGGGACTGACCGCGAGAGGGAGGGGTCCGAGGGGACTGACCGCGAGGGAGAGGGGTCCGAGGGGACTGACCGCGAGGGAGAGGGGTCCGAGGGGACTGACCGCGAGGGAGAGGGGTCCGAGGGGACTGACCGCGAGGGAGAGGGGTCCGAGGGGACTGACCGCGAGGGAGAGGGGTCCGAGGGGACTGACCGCGAGGGAGAGGGGTCCGAGGGGACTGACCGCGAGGGAGAGGGGTCCGAGGGGACTGACCGCGAGGGAGAGGGGTCCGAGGGGACTGACCGCGAGGGAGAGGGGTCCGAGGGGACTGACCGCGAGGGAGAGGGGTCCGAGGGGACTGACCGCGAGGGAGAGGGGTCCGAGGGGACTGACCGCGAGGGAGAGGGGTCCGAGGGGACTGACCGCGAGGGAGAGGGGTCCGAGGGGACTGACCGCGAGGGAGAGGGGTCCGAGGGGACTGACCGCGAGGGAGAGGGGTCCGAGGGGACTGACCGCGAGGGAGAGGGGTCCGAGGGGACTGACCGCGAGGGAGAGGGGTCCGAGGGGACTGACCGCGAGGGAGAGGGGTCCGAGGGGACTGACCGCGAGGGAGAGGGGTCCGAGGGGACTGACCGCGAGGGAGAGGGGTCCGAGGGGACTGACCGCGAGGGAGAGGGGTCCGAGGGGACTGACCGCGAGGGAGAGGGGTCCGAGGGGACTGACCGCGAGGGGGAGGGTCTGAGGGGACTGACCGCGAGGGGGGGGAGGGTCTGAGGGGACTGACCGCGAGGGGGGGAGGGTCTGAGGGGACTGACCGCGAGGGGGGGGGGGGGAAAAGAGGGGGGGGAGGGAGGACTGCCCCAGGACTGACCACGAGGGGGGAGGGAGGGTCCGAGGGGACTGACCGCAAGGGGGGGGTGGGTCTGAGGGGACTGACCGCGAGGGGGGGGGTCTGAAGGGACTGACCGTGAGGGGGAGTGGTCCGAAGGGACTGACCGCGAGGGGGGGGAGGGTCTGAGGGGACTGACCGCGAGGGGGGGGGGGGGAGGGAGGACCGCCCCAGGACTGACCACGGGGGGGGGGGGGGGGGGGGGAGGGTCCGAGGGGACTGACCGCGAGGGGGGGAGGGTCTGAGGGGACTGACCGCGAGGGGGGGGGGGGGGGGGAAAGGGAGGACTGCCCCAGGACTGACCACGAAGGGGGGGGGGGGGGGAGGGTCCGAGGGGGGGAGGGTCTGAGGGGACTGACCAAGGGGGGGGGGGAGGGTCCGAGGGGACTGACCACGAGTTGAGGGGTGGGGTGGGGGAGGGGGTGGGTGGGAGTCTGGGGGGGACAGACCCTGAGTTTGGGGGTGGGGGTGGGGGAGGGGTTGGGTGGGGGTCTGGGGGGACTGACCGTGAGTTGGGGGGTCTGGGGGGGAATGAGTTGGGGGGGGTGGGGTGGGGGTCTGGAGGGGGACTGACCGTGTGTTGGGGGGTGGGGTGGGGTGTCTGGGAGGGGACTGACCGTGTGTTGGGGGATGGGGGTGGGGGTCTGGGGGGGACTGACCGTGAGTTGGGGGGTGGTGGTGGGGGAGGGGGTGGGTGGGGGTCTGGGGGGGGAACTGACCTGCTTGTAGAGCTCGAAGTGGGTGAGGGGCAGTTCCACCGCCTCCCGGACCTCCTGCTTCTGAATGTCCATCCCTCCGATATCGGAGTACAGCACGTCCGGCTTCTGGTCTGTCAGCGGGAAAACCCAGGGGTCACCCAGAATCTCCACCCGGCCCTCAGCACGGAGACCACTCTGCCCATCCACCCGCTGATAGCCCACTCCAGTTCAATCCTCCCCCTCCCCCCAGCCCCGCTAATGTTCCTACCCCCCTCCCAGTATTTCCCCATATAGACCCCCCCACCCCACCCCACCCTTTGGAAGCTCCTGTGCGAACGACCCCATTGCAGGCGCCGCCTCCCAGACTACAACAACAACCCATCACTACGACAATAAACAAATCCCACCCCCGTTCCCCCACCATCCCAGCGGGAGTCAGACAGACCCTCGTCTCCCCCTACACACACACACACACGCTCTGTCCCCGTCTCTCCCTCACTCTCCCCCTACGCACACTCGCTCAGTCCCCCGTCTCTCCCTCACTCTCCCCCTACACACACACTCGCTCTGTCCCCCGTCTCTCCCTCACTCGCTCTGTCCGCTCTCCCTCTCTCCCCCTCTCCCCCACGCTCCCCTCTCTCCCCCACGCTCCCCTCTCTGCCCCACACTCTCCCGCTCTATCCCATGTCTCTCCCTCCCCTCCCAAACCCCCTCGCTGTGTCCCTGATGTGAAGCCAGTGGGAGCAGCTACCTGAGGTCAGCATCATGATACTGCTGTCTGCCTCTGGGGGCAGCACATCGACCAGGGCGTTGCTGTGTTTGTGCAGAGCTACCGACGCGTTCGGCTTTAGCAACTCCCGGTCGATGGTGCTCAAAATCCGCACGTAGTAATTGGAGCCTGGGGAGGGGACAGAGAGACAAACACAGAGGGTTAGTGTCCGGATCAACTCACTGGCTGTAACCAGCACAAGATCACGAGAGACGGCTCCTCTCCCGGGGAACCAGGCGCCCCGATCGGGGAGATGGGTGTAAGGATGGTCAGGGCTGGAGGGACGCTGGGACACAGATAAACAGGACGGGGGGGGGGGGGGGAGGGGGAGGCAGGAATACAGAGCGGGGGGACGAGATTCAGGGCAAAACCTCAGCTCATGGAGCAGGACGTAGAACCAGGAGGGGGCAAAAGGCGACTGAGAATTGAGATGGAGACACAGTCCGCGACAGGAGCAGAGGGATCTGGGAGACCCAGCCCATGGATCCCAGGCAGCGCACACAGTGGCAGGGATCGGGAAGGGGAATAACCATTACTGTGTGGGAATGGGGGGATTAACGTGGGAATGCCAAGCCCCAACTGTCTGGGAGGAGGGGGATTGGGGAGAGAGACGCTGGAGCACAATGTCCCTCCTTCCTTAAGGAGAGACAGACTGGGCACTGGGGGATGGAATGGGAATGGATAGGGACAATGGGCTGAATGGTGGAGGGGAAGCTCTGGGATCTGTTCCGGACAATCCCGAGAGCAGGCGGAGATGCTGTGGCTCAGCGGCCAGGGAGGTGGGAGAGAAGCCGGCGGCTGGGGGAGGCACAGCCTACCCCATTCCTGTCGGAGTGGGACACAGGGATGCCAGCACGCGAAGGGGGACAGGCAGCGGGAGATAACCTGCCAGTCCTCCCTCCCTCGCTCGCGGTGACGGTCCTGATTACCAGTGGTGGAGCCCACAATGGCAGTGTTCTGATCGACAGCCTCCAGGAACTGTCCGATGACCAGGGGGATACTCTGGATACGTTTGACCTCCTCCTGGGCGTGCAGGAACTCCTTCTTCAGGTTCTTCTGCTCGTCCTTGATGTACTCCTCCTGTACCTCCAGGAACTCCAGCTCCTGCTGCAGCTTCTGCAAAGAAACCACACCCAGGGTCAGCGCCGCACTGTCGGGGGGGGTCAGCGCCGCACTGTCGGGGGGGGTCAGCGCCGAGGGAGTGCCGCACTGTCGGGGGGGTCAGCGCCGAGGGAGTGCCGCACTGTCGGGGGGGTCAGCGCCGCACTGTCGGGGGAGTCAGCGCCGAGGGAGTGCCGCACTGTCGGGGGGGTCAGCGCCGCACTGTCGGGGGGGTCAGCGCCGAGGGAGTGCCGCACTGTCGGAGGGTCAGCGCCGAGGGAGTGCCGCACTGTCGGGGGGGTCAGCGCCGCACTGTCGGGGGGGTCAGTGCTGAGGGAGTGCCGCACTGTCGGAGGGTCAGTGCTGAGGAGTGCCGCACTGTCGGGGGGTCAGCGCCGCACTGTCGGGGGGTCAGCGCCGCACTGTCGGGGGGTCAGCGCCGCACTGTCGGGGGGTCAGCGCCGCACTGTCGGGGGGTCAGCGCCGCACTGTCGGGGGGGTCAGCGCCGCACTGTCGGGGGGGTCAGCGCCGCACTGTCGGGGGGGTCAGTGCTGAGGGAGTGCCGCACTGTCGGAGGGTCAGTGCTGAGGGAGTGCCGCACTGTCGGGGGGTCAGCGCCGCACTGTCGGGGGGTCAGCGCCGCACTGTCGGGGGGTCAGCGCCGCACTGTCGGGGGGTCAGCGCCGCACTGTCGGGGGGTCAGCGCTGAGGGAGAGGGCACTGTCGGAGGGTCAGCGCTGAGGGAGTGAGCACTGTCGGAGGGTCAATGCTGAGGGAGAGGGCACTGTCAGAGGGTCAATGCTGAGGGAGTGGGCACTGTCAGAGGGTCAGCACTGAGGGAGTGGGCACAGTCGGAGGGTCAGCGCTGAGGGAATGGGCACTGTCGGAGGGTCAGCGCTGAGGGAGTGCCGCACTGTCAGAGGGTCAGTGCTGAGGGAGTGGGCACTGTCAGAGGGTCAGTACTGGGGGAGTGGGCACTGTCGGAGGGTCAGTGCTGAGGGAGTGCCGCACTGTCGGAGGGTCAGTGCTGAGGGAGTGGGCACTGTCGGAGGGTCAGTGCTGAGGGAGTGGGCACTGTCAGACAGAGAGTTGTTTCGATGGGGTATTGGAGGGGGAGTGGGTGTAAGATGCCATGCCCCCCATTTGGACGGAGAGGAGGGCGGGCTGTCCCAGAGGGACCGAGGGGGATATTTGCTCCATAATTAACAAGAGCAAAACTAAACAGACACAACGGACCCATGGGGCAGTGTCCATCCCACCAGGCAGCGCCCAACCCAGCAGGCAGCGCCCAACCCACCAGGCAGCGCCCAACCCACCAGGCAGCGCCCAACCCATCCCACCAGGCAGCGTCC
Source organism: Hemiscyllium ocellatum (assembly GCF_020745735.1). Classification (NCBI taxonomy): domain Eukaryota; kingdom Metazoa; phylum Chordata; class Chondrichthyes; order Orectolobiformes; family Hemiscylliidae; genus Hemiscyllium; species Hemiscyllium ocellatum. The sequence goes on from NC_083438.1 coordinate 39,288,569, forward strand.
ATCCCACCAGGCAGCGTCCATCCCACCAGGCAGCGTCCATCCCACCAGGCAGTGCGGATGGGTCACCCTCGTGCTGCTGTTCGTGGGAGCAGGCTGTGTACAAAGTGAGAGTCGCATTCCCTCCCATCCAATGGGAAACCATCATCAGCCGAGGCCCTTCGGTGGTCTCTCTGAATACGAGCTCACTCACCTTGTAACGTGTGTACAGATCTTCCAGATCCTCCGGCTCAGGGGCAAGGAAGGAGAGGCCGGTGTGAGGCCGGGAACACATCAGGGTGGGAACGTCATCCTGGAAACAGACAGGCCAAAGGTCACAGCTCAGGGACAGGAGGGGTCGGAGGTCATTCACACAGGGAGCAACAGAGACAAGGTGGAACGATACCGTCACCTCGCCTTACCCCCTCGACCAGTCTCCCCCTCCATGACCGGTCTGCCTCAAACCCCCCAGCAATATCTCCCCCCACAACCACCTCACTCACTCGACAAGCCATCCCAGAACACAACCAGCCGGTCACAGCATGTTATAGCTTGGGTATCTCAGACATAACCCTCTCTCTCTGGGGTCTATTTGATGGGGATATTGATGATACATTAACCCTGATATAACCCTCTCTCTCTCGCTGGGGTGTATTTGATGGGGATATTGATGATACATTAACCCTGATATAACCCTCTCTCTCTGGGGACTATTTGATGGGGATATTGATGATACATTAACCCTGATATAACGCTCTCTCTCTCTGGGGACTATTTGATGGGGATATTGATGATAGGGTTATATCAGGGTTAATGTATCATCAATATCCCCATCAAATAGTCCCCAGAGAGAGAGAGAGAGAGAGCGTTATATCAGGGTTAATGTATCATCAATACCCCCATCAAATAGACCCCAGAGAGAGAGAGAGGGGGGGTTATATCGGGGTTAATGTATCATCAATATCCCGATCAAATAGACCCCAGAGAGAGAGAGGGGGTTATATCAGGGTTAATGTATCATCAATATCCCCATCAAATAGACCCCACAGAGAGAGAGAGAGAGAGAGGGTTATATCAGGGTTAATGTATCATCAATATCCCCATCAAATAGACCCCAGAGAGAGAGAGAGTGAGGGTTATATCAGGGTTAATGTATCATCAATACCCCCATCAAATAACCCTCTCTCTCTCTGGGGTCTATTTGACGAGGATATTGATGATACATTGACCCTGATATAACCCTCTCTCTCTCTGGGGTGTATTTGATGGGGATATTGATGATACATTAACCCTGATATAACCCCCTCTCACTCTCTGGGGTCTATTTGATGGGGATATTGATGATACATTAACCCTGATATAACCCTCTCTCTCTGGGGACATTGATGATACATTAACCCTGATATAACCCCCTCCCTCGCTCGGGGGTCTATAGATGATACATTAACCCTGATATAACCCTCTCTCTCTCTCTGTGGGGTCTATTTGATGGGGATATTGATGATACATTAACCCTGATATAACCCTCTCTCTCTCTGGGGTGTATTTGATGGGGATATTGATGATACATTAACCCTGATAGAACCCTCTCTCTCTCTGGGGTCAATTTGATGGGGATATTGATGATACATTGACCCTGATATAACCCCCTCTCTATCTCTCTTTCTGGGGTGTATTTGATGGGGATATTGATGATACATTAACTCCGATATAACCCTCTCTCTCTCTGGGGTCTATTTGATGAGGGTATTGATGATACATTAACCCTGATATAACCCTCTCTCTCTCTCTGGGGTCAATTTGATGGGGATATTGATGATACATTAACCCTGATATAACCCTCTCTCTCTCTCTGGGGTCGATTTGATGGGGATATTGATGATACATTAACCCTGATATAACCCTCTCTCTCTCTCTCTCTGGGGTCTACTTGATGGGGATATTGATGATACTTTAACCCTGATAAAACCCTCTCTCTCTCTGGGGTCTATTTGATGGGGATATTGATGATACATTAACCCTGATATAACCCTCTCTCTCTCTCTGGGGTCTATCAGGGTTAATGTATCATCAATATCCCCATCAAATAGACCCCACAGAGAGAGAGAGAGAGAGGGTTATATTTGATGGGGATATTGATGATACATTAACCCTGATAGACCCCAGAGAGAGATAGAGGGTTATATCAGGGTTAAGGTATCATCAATATCCCCTATATCAGGGTTTATGTATCATCAATATCCCCATCAAATAAACCCCAGAGAGAGATAGGGGGTTATATCAGGGTTAATGTATCATCAATATCCCCATCAAATAGACCCCAGAGAGAGAGAGAGGGTTATATCAGGGTTAATATATCATCAATATCCCCATCAAATAGACCCCAGAGAGAGAGAGGGTTTTATCAGGGTTAAAGTATCATCAATATCCCCATCAAGTAGACCCCAGAGAAAAAGAGAGAGGGTTATATCAGGGTTAATGTATCATCAATATCCCCATCAAATAGACCCCAGAGAGAGAGAGAGGGTTATATTTGATGGGGATATTGATGATACATTAACCCTGATATAACCCTCTCTCTCTCTCTGGGGTCTACTTGATGGGGATATTGATGATACTTTAACCCTGATAAAACCCTCTCTCTCTCTGGGGTCTATTTGATGGGGATATTGATGATATATTAACCCTGATATAACCCTCTCTCTCTCTGGGGTCTATTTGATGGGGATATTGATGATACATTAACCCTGATATAACCGTCTCTCTCTCTCTCTGGGGTCTATTTGATGGGGATATTGATGACACATTAACCCTGATATAACCCTCTCTCTCTCTGGGGACTATGTCGGGGTTAATGTATCATCAATATCCCCATGAAATAGACCCCAGAGATAGAGAGTTATATCAGGGTTAATGTATCATCAATATCCCCATCAAATACACCCCAGAGAGAGAGGGGGTTATATCAGGGTCAATGTATCATCAATATCCTCGTCAAATAGACCCCAGAGAGAGAGAGGGTTATTTGATGGGGGTATTGATGATACATTAACCCTGATATAACCCTCACTCTCTCTCTCTCTGGGGTCTATTTGATGGGGATATTGATGATACATTAACCCTGATATAACCCTCACTCACTCTCTCTGTGGGGTCTATTTGATGGGGATATTGATGATACATTAACCCTGATATAACCCTCTCTCTCTCTCTGTGGGGTCTATTTGACGGGGATATTAATGATACATTAACCCTGATATAACCCTCTCTCTCTCTCTCTGTGGGGTCTATTTGATGGGGATATTGATGATACATTAACCCTGATATAACCCTCTCTCTCTCTCTGGGGTCTATTTGATGGGGGTATTGATGACACATTAACCCTGATATAACGCTCTCTCTCTCTCTCTCTCTGGGGTCTATTTGATGGGGATAGTGATGATACATTAACCCTGATATAACCCTCTCTCTCTCTCTCTGTGGGGTCTATTTGATGGGGATATTGATGATACATTAACCCTGATATAACCCTCTCTCTCTCTCTGGGGTCAATTTGATGGGGATATTGATGATACATTGACCCTGATAGAACGCTCTCTCTCTCTCTCTCTCTTTCTGGGGTGTATTTGATGGGGATATTGATGATACATTAACCCTGATATAACCCTCTCTCTCTGGGGACATTGATGATACATTAACCCTGATATAACCCCCTCTCTCGCTCGGGGGTCTATAGATGATACATTAACCCTCATATAACCCTCTCTCTCTCTCTCTGTGGGGTCTATTTGATGGGGATATTGATGATACATTGAACCTGATATAACCCTCTCTCTCTCGGGTGTATTTGATGGGGATATTGATGATACATTAACCCTGATATAACCCCCTCTCTCTCTCTCTGGGGTCTATTTGATGGGGATATTGATGATACATTGACCCTGATATAACCCTCTCTCTCTCTGGGGTGTATTTGATGGGGATATTGATGATACATTAACCCTGATATAACCCTCTCTCTCTCTCTCTCTCTCTCTCTCTCTGGGGTCTATTTGATGGGGATATTGATGATACATTGACCCTGATATAACCCCCTCTCACTCTGGGGTCTATTTGATGGGGATATTCATGATACATTAACCCTGATATAACCCTCTCTCTCTGGGGACATTGATGATACATTAACCCTGATATAACCCCCTCTCTCGCTCGGGGGTCTATAGATGATACATTAACCCTCATATAACCCTCTCTCTCTCTCTGTGGGGTCTATTTGATGGGGTTTATTGATGATACATTGACCCTGATATAACCCTCTCTCTCTCTCTAGGGTGTATTTGATGGGGATATTGATGATACATTAACCCTGATATAACTCTCTCTCTCTCTCTCTCTGGGGTCTACTTGATGGGGATATTGATGATACATTAACCCTGATATAACCCTCTCTCTCTGGGGACTATTTGATGGGGATATTGATGATACATTAACCCTGATATAACCCTCTCTCTCTCTGGGTCTATTTGATGGGGATATTGATGATACATTAACCCTGATATAACCCTCTCTCTCTCTGGGGTCTATTTGATGGGGATATTGATGATACATTAACCCTGATATAACCCTCTCTCTCTGGGGTCTATTTGATGGGGAAATTGATGATACATTAACCCCGATATAACCCCCTCTCTCTCTCTCTCTCTCTGGGGTCTATTTGATGGGGATATTGATGATACATTGACCCTGATATAACCCTCTCTCTCTGGGGACGATTTGATGCGGATATTGATGATACATTAACCCCGATATAACTCTCTCTCTCTCTGGGGTCTATTTGATGGGGATATTGATGATACATTAACCCAGATATAACCCTCTCTCTCTCTCTGGGGTCTATTTGATGGGGATATTGATGATACACTAACCCTGATATAACCCACTCTCTCTCTCTCTCTGGGGTCAATTTGATGGGGATATTGATGATACATTAACCCTGACATAACCCTCTCTCTCTCTCTCTCTGTGGGGTCTATTTGATGGGGATATTGATGATACATTAACCCTGATATAACCCCCTCTCTCTCTCTGGGGACTATTTGATGGGGATATTGATGATACATTAACCCTGATATAACCCTCTCTCTCTGGGGTTTATTTGATGGGGATATTGATGATACATTCACCCTGATATAACGCTCTCTCTCTCTCTCTCTCTTTCTGGGGTGTATTTGATGGGGATATTGATGATACATTAACCCTGATATAACCCTCTCTCTCTCTGGGGTCTATTTGATGGGGATATTGATGACACATTAACCCTGATATAACGCTCTCTCTCTGGGGACTATTTGATGGGGATATTGATGATACATTGACCCTGATATAACCCTCTCTCACTCTGGGGACTATTTGATGGGGATATTGATGATACATTAACCCGGATGTAACCCTCTCTCTCTCTCTCTCTCTCTCTCTGGGGACTATTTGATGGGGATATTGATGATACATTGACCCTGATGTAACTCTCTATCTCTGGGGTCTATTTCATGGGGATATTGATGATACATTGACCCTGATGTAACTCTCTATCTCTGGGGTCTATTTCATGGGGATATTGATGATACATGAACCCCGATATAACCCTCTCTCTCTCTCTCTGGGGACTATTTGATGGGGGTATTGATGATACATTAACCCTGATATAACCCTCTCTCTCTCTCTCTGGGGTCAATTTGGTGGGGATATTGATGATACATTGACCCTGATAGAACGCTCTCTCTCTCTCTCTCTCTCTCTTTCTGGGGTGTATTTGATGGGGATATTGATGATACATTAACCCTGATATAACCCTCTCTCTCTCTGGGGTCTATTTGATGGGGATATTGATGACACATTAACCCTGATATAACGCTCTCTCTCTGGGGACTATTTGATGGGGATATTGATGATACATTGACCCTGATATAACCCTCTCTCTCTCTGGGGTGTATTTGATGGGGATATTGATGATACATTAACCCCGACATAGTCCCCAGAGAGAGAGAGGGTTATTTGATGGGGGTATTGATGATACATTAACCCTGATATAACCCTCACTCTCTCTCTCTCTCTCTGGGGTCTATTTGATGGGGATATTGATGATACATTAACCCTGATATAACCCTCACTCACTCTCTCTGTGGGGTCTATTTGATGGGGATATTGACGATACATTAACCCTGATATAACCCTCTCTCTCTCTCTGTGGGGTCTATTTGACGGGGATATTAATGATACATTAACCCTGATATAACCCTCTCTCTCTCTGTGGGGTCTATTTGATGGGGATATTGATGATACATTAACCCTGATATAACCCCCTCTCTCTCTCTAGGGTCTATTTGATCGGGATATTGATGATACATTAACCCCGATATAACCCTCTCCCGCTCTCTCTCTGGGGTCTATTTGATGGGGATATTGATGATACATTGACCCTGATATAACCCCCTCTCTCTCTCTCTCTGGGGTGTATTTGATGGGGATATTGATTATACATTAACCCTGATATAACCCGCTCTCTCTCTGGGGTCTATTTGATGGGGATATTGATGATACATTAACCCTGATATAACCCTCTCTCTCTCTCTGGGGTCTATTTGATGGGGGTATTGATGACACATTAACCCTGATATAACGCTCTCTCTCTCTCTCTCTGGGGTCTATGTGATGGGGATAGTGATGATACATTAACCCTGATATAACCCCCTCTCTCGCTCGGGGGTCTATTTGATGGGGATATTGATGATACATTAACCCTGATATAACGCTCTCTCTCTCTCTCTGGGGTCTATTTGATGGGGATATTGATGATACATTAACCCGGATATAACCCTCTCTCTCTCTGGGGTCTATTTCATGGGGATATTGATGATACATTAACCCCGATATAACCCTATCTCTCTCTGGGGACTATTTGATGGGGGTATTGATGATACATTAACCCTGATATAACCCTCTCTCTCTGTGGACTATTTGATCGGGATATTGATGATACATTAACCCTGATATAACCCTCTCTCTCTCTTTGGGATCTATTTGATGGGGATATTGATGATACATTAACCCTGATATAACCCTCACTCTCTCTCTCTGTGGGGTCTATTTGATGGGGATATTGATGATACATTAACCTTGATATAACCCTCTCTCTCTCTGGGGTCTATTTCATGGGGATATTGATGATACATTAACCCCGATATAACCCTCTCTCTCTCTCACTGGGGTCTATTTGATGGGGATATTGATGATACACTAACCCTGATATAACCCTCTCTCTCTCTCTCTCTCTGGGGTGTATTTGATGGGGATATTGATGATACATTAACCCTGATATAACCCTCTCTCTCTCTCTCTCTCTGTGGGGTCTATTTGATGGGGATATTGATGATACATTAACCCTGATATAGGGGATATTGATGATACATTAACCCTGATATAACCCTCTCTCTCACTGGGGACTATTTGATGGGGATATTGATGATACATTAACCCGGATATAACCCTCTCTCTCTCTCTCTCTCTCTGGGGACTATTTGATGGGGATATTGATGATACATTGACCCTGATGTAACCCTCTCTCTCTCTCTGGGGTGTATTTGATGGGGATATTGATGATACATTAACGCTGATATAACTCTCTATCTCTGGGGTCTATTTCATGGGGATATTGATGATACATGAACCCCGATATAACCCTCTCTCTCTCTCTCTGGGGACTATTTGATGGGGGTATTGATGATACATTAACCCTGATATAACCCTCTCTCTCTCTCTGGGGTCAATTTGATGGGGATATTGATGATACATTGACCCTGATAGAACGCTCTCTCTCTCTCTCTCTGGGGTCGATTTGATGGGGATATTGATGACACATTAACCCCGACATAGTCCCCAGAGAGAGAGAGGGTTATGTCGGGGTTAATGTATCATCAATATCCCCATGAAATAGACCCCAGAGATAGAGAGTTATATCAGGGTTAATGTATCATCAATATCCCCATCAAATAGACCCCAGAGAGAGAGAGGGTTATATCAGGGTCAATGTATCATCAATATCCCCGTCAAATAGACCCCAGAGAGAGAGAGGGTTATTAGATGGGGGTATTGATGATACATTAACCCTGATATAACCCTCACTCTCTCTCTCTCTCTGGGGTCTATTTGATAGGGATATTGATGATACATTAACCCTGATATAACCCTCTCTCTCTCTCTCTGTGGGGTCTATTTGACGGGGATATTAATGATACATTAACCCTGATATAACCCCCTCTCTCTCTCTGGGGTCTATTTGATCGGGATATTGATGATACATTAACCCCGATATAACCCGCTCTCTCTCTGGGGTCTATTTGATGGGGATATTGATGATACATTAACCCTGATATAACCCGCTCTCTCTCTGGGGTCTATTTGATGGGGATATTGATGATACATTAACCCCGATATAACCCTCTCTCTCTCTCTGGGGTCTATTTGATGGGGACATTGATGATACATTAACCCTGATATAACCCTCTCTCTCTCTCTCTGTGGGGTCTATTTGACGGGGATATTAATGATACATTAACCCTGATATAACCCCCTCTCTCTCTCTGGGGTCTATTTGATCGGGATATTGATGATACATTAACCCCGATATAACCCGCTCTCTCTCTGGGGTCTATTTGATGGGGATATTGATGATACATTAACCCTGATATAACCCGCTCTCTCTCTGGGGTCTATTTGATGGGGATATTGATGATACATTAACCCCGATATAACCCTCTCTCTCTCTCTGGGGTCTATTTGATGGGGACATTGATGATACATTAACCCTGATATAACCCCCTCTCTCTCTCTGGGGTCTATTTGATGGGGACATTGATGATACATTAACCCTGATATAACCCTCTCTCTCTCTCTGGGGTCTATTTGATGGGGACATTGATGATACATTAACCCCGATATAACCCGCTCTCTCTCTCTGGGGGGTGTGTGTGATGGGGTATTGGTCACACATTGACCCTGAGATGACCCCCTCTCTGGGGGGTGTGTTTGATGGGGTATTGGTCACACATTGACCCTGAGATGACCCCCTCTCTGGGGGGTGTGTGTGATGGGGTATTGGTCACACATTGACCCTGAGATGACCCCCTCTCTGGGGGGTGTGTGTGATGGGGTATTGGTCACACATTGACCCTGAGATGACCCCCTCTCTGGGGGGTGTGTGTGATGGGGTATTGGTCACACATTGACCCTGAGATGACCCCCTCTCTGGGGGGTGTGTTTGATGGGGTATTGGTCACACATTGACCCTGAGATGACCCCCTCTCTGGGGGGTGTGTTTGATGGGGTATTGGTCACACATTGACCCTGAGATGACCCCCTCTCTGGGGGGTGTGTGTGATGGGGTATTGGTCACACATTGACCCTGAGATGACCCCCTCTCTGGGGGGTGTGTGTGATGGGGTATTGGTCACACATTGACCCTGAGATGACCCCCTCTCTGGGGGGTGTGTGTGATGGGGTAGTGGTCACACATTGACCCTGAGATGACCCCCTCTCTGGGGGGTGTGTGTGATGGGGTATTGGTCACACATTGACCCTGAGATGACCCCCTCTCTGGGGGGTGTGTGTGATGGGGTATTGGTCACACATTGACCCTGAGATGACCCCCTGGGTGCCTGTGAGGGTTTGGTGATAATTATCACTAACCTGTAGCTTCTCCACCATCACCCCCAGCTCCTCCATTGCTGCTGCTGCTGCTGTCTCACCGCCACTTCCGCTTCCGGACCGGAAATCCCTTCACCCCATGCCTTCTGGGAGCTGTAGTTCGCCTTGGACTACACCTTGCCGTCACTTCCGTGTCTACCGGACGCTGTTTGCAGTAACCGCCGCCGATGTTCGCCTCTCCGTGAGGGACGGGAGTGGGGTTTGCGGCACAATTTAATTTAATATTTGTTTTAGTTTTAGTGAAGAGCTCTGACTTTTTACTGAAAAACCAGGCTCCCGCGAGGTAACGGCCAATCTCCAGATTGTCATATCCGGTGACGTCAGCCTGCCGCCCCGTGGCCTGCCGGGAGATGTAGTTCTCCAGAGTCGTGTGTATGACGTCACATCCGCCTTGCCTCCTGTCTGCCCCATGATGTGCTGGAGCCAGTCTTGGCCTGAAATCTCCCATCCAGCCCCAGGTTATAGTCCAGCAGGTGTATTAGGAAACACCGCCCCTTCAGCTGCTGTTTGTGGATTATTTACATCACATTACGCAGAATTTATTGCAAAACCTTACACATGAATTAAATTATAAATTGAGAAATTTTGTTTGTTACGCCTCTGGTCTTTTACAATAGCTGTGTCATAGAGTCATAGAGATGTACAGTCGCGTCTTCCCTTGACCCGAAGGCTGTGCCCTCAGGTCTTAGTCTCCCCTACCAATGCAAACACCTTCCCAACACCCACACAATCCAGGCCATTCAGTATTCTGTAAGTTTCTATTAGATGACCCCTCATCCATCTAAACTCCACTGAGTATAGACCCAGAGTCCTCCACATTCCTCACATGTTAAATTTTTCATTCCTGGGACCATTCTCATGCACCTACACTGAAGATGCTCCAGGGCCAGTACATCCTCCCTGAGATATGGGGCCCAACACTACACAATATACCAAATGTGGTCTGACCAGAGCCTTATAGAACCTCAGAAGTACGTCCATGCTTTTATATTCAAGTCTTCTCGAGATGATTGCCATTTCCCTGTTGACTCCACCTGCAAGTGGACCTTGAGAGAATCCTGGACAAAAACTCCCAAGTCTCTTTGCACTTCAGACTTCTGAATTTTCTCCCCATTTAGAAAATAGTCCATGCCTCTATCCTTCCTACCAAAGTGCATAACCACACACTTTCCCACATTGTCCAAACCTTTCTGCAGCCTCCTCACCTCTTCAATGCTTGTCTTGTACCATCTACAAACTTTGCCAGAATGCCCCTCGAGATCATTAAGTGAAAAGTTGTGATTCCAACACTGAGCCTTGTGGAACACCACCTGTCACTGGCTCCATCTTAAGAAAGAAACTTGTATTCACACTCTCCACTTTTTGCCAGATTCCAAAGGGATTCTGTCCCTGAACCCCTGGGTCCCTCTGTTCCCCAGGGCCCCACCATTAACTGTATACGCCCCGGCCCGGTGTGTTTTGCCAAAATACAACCCCTCACATTTACCCAGATTAAACTCCATCTGCCCCTCCTCAGCCCATTTACCCAATTGATCAGGATCCCTCTGTAATCTTAGATAACCCCTTTCATCGTCCACTATCCCACTAACCTCGGTGTCATTGAGGATCTAAAATCTCAACATCTGCCAGGAACAACCACATGTTTGTACTAACAACAAAATGGCTTCTCGGCTGCAAATTGACAATTCTACTTAAATGGCTAAAAGCTGAAATAACCACAGAGTACTGAATCAAAGATTAGCAGACAATGCCTACTGTACAGCATTGAAATAGCTCGACTGGATAAGACACTACTAGCCATCGTAACTGTCCTTGCAAATGCGGGTGCAATATGGGACAGAGAAGCTCAGATATGGAAAACTATGTTGGTTCCCAGGAAATATCATTGGGCTGCTTGGCTGTCAATAATTCCATTTTATTAAATGTGATTGGTCATTGTCTGAATTTTCTCCGTCACCATGGCTGTACTCCTGTTCAAAAACAAATAAAAATGCCTTTGTCTTGAGCCACCTGCTCAGTTTTCTCCTCGGGGCACAGAAGTGTTGACCCTCTGTCTTGCTGGCAGTGTTAATAAAGTGTGAACGTTTGCAGGACCAGACCGAATTGCTGGTGTGCTTTTGACCGATCGCGGAACCGAGAGGCCCCTCCCAGGGGTTCAGATCCTCATCGTCTGCAAACTTACTAACCGTGACTCCGATATGGTCCTCTGGGAAATCCCAGAGTGTTGGGGATGGATGAGAAATATGGAATTCGAAACATAAAGAGATCAGGTGTGACCTTATTGGATAGGGGAGCAGGATTGAGAGACCTCCTGTTTTTATACACTCTCACTGGTTAGACAATAGACAATAGGTGCAGGAGTAGGCCATTCTGCCCTTCGAGCCTGCACCGCCATTCAATATGATCATGGCTGATCATTCCGAATCAGTATCCTGTTCCTGCCTTATCTCCATAACCCTTGATCCCACTATCCTTGAGAGCTCTATCCAACTCTTTCTTAAATGAATCCAGAGACTGGGCCTCCACTGCCCTCTGGGGCAGAGCATTCCACACAGCCACCACTCTCTGGGTGAAGATGTTTATCCTCATCTCTGTCCTAAATGGTCTACCCCGTATTTTTAAGCTGTGTCCTCTGGTTCGGCACTCACCCATCAGCGGAAACATGTTTCCTGCCTCCAGAGTGTCCAATCCTTTCATAATCTTATATGTCTCAATCAGATCCCCTCTCAGTCTCCTAAACTCCAGGGTATACAAGCCCAGTCGCTCCAGTCTTTCAGTGTAAGCTAATCCCTCCATTCCAGGAATTGACCTCCTGAACCTACGCTGCACTCCCTCAATAGCCAGAATGTCTTTCCTCAAATTTGGAGACCAGAACTGCACTCAGTACTCCCGGTGTGGTCTCACCAGGGCCCTGTACAGCTGCAGAAGCACCTCTTTGCTTCTATACTCAATCCCTCTTGTTATGAAGGCCAGAATTTTATTACCAACTCCCTGATTGCCTGGGGGGCAGTTAAGAGTCACCCACATCGCTGTGGGTTTGGAGTCACGTGTAGGCCCAGACCAGGTAAGGATGGAGAGTTTTCCTCCCTGAAGGACATTAGTCCACCCTGATGGGTTTCTCCAACAATTGACAATGGATTCATGGTTATCGTTCGACTCTTAGTAAACTCCACCAGGACCTGATCTGAGTGGAACATCTGATGGTTTCTGATTGCACACAGCTAGGGGACTATCTGACCCGTGAGCAGACAGACAGACAGGCTGAAACCGCATGGGAACCAGACCGATCCCACAGCACAGCACCTCCTCACTATGACCACGGGGTGGAAAACATAAAACCATCTCCCGAAGAGGAAGTGTCCGCGCTCTCCACACGTACCGTGACACGCTGAAGTGTACAAGCCCACCAGGGAAGAGGTGGAGACGGCACTTCAGAAAGGGTGGAGGAGGAACCGATGACAGCTTTGTACCAAGGGTCAAAGGTCAGACAGCAGCACCGCACGGAGATTCTTACCCCAAATCATCGCCAACGTCGGGGGAGGGTCTCACAAACTCTTCCTCAGGATAGGTCCCAAGAGGACAAGAGTCAGGGAGCGCGCGACAGAGACAGAGAGTGTGTCAGGGAGAGAGAGAAAGCAGGGAGCGAGAGAGAGCAAGAGAGACAGAAAGAGAGAGACAGACAGACAGACAGAGAGATGGACAGAGAGCAAGAAAGTGAGAGAGAGTGAGAGAGAGAGAGGGAGAGAGACAGACAGACAGACAGAGAGACAGACAGAGAGCAAGAGAGAGAGAGAGAGCCTCCCAGCACCAGGGACCCGGGTTCAATTCCCGTGTCAGATGACTGTCGGTGTGGAGTTTGCACATTCTCCCCGTGTCTGCGTGGGTTTTCTCCAGGTCCCTGTCCCTGAGAGTGTTTGATGTGGAGGACAGTGTAGAGGGAGCATTACTGTATATCTAACCCCGTGCTGTCCCTGTCCCTGGGAGTGTTTGATGGGGGACAGTGTAGAGGGAGATTTACTTTCAGGTTAACATAGTAGAGGAAGCTTTACTCTATCTACTGTGATGCCCTCTTGTCTACATTCACTCCTGCTCTCTCTCTCTCTCTCTCTCTCTCTCTATCTCTCCTGGTCCAATATGAGTTGAATTTCAAATTTATTCTCTCTCCATCCCTCCCTCATTCCCCCACCTCTCTGTCTGTCTCTCTTCTATTCACTCTCCCCCCTCACTCTCTCTCTCTTCTCTCTCTCCCCCCAACCCTCCTGTCTCTCTCTCTCTCTTTCCTCCTCCTTTTTCCCTCTCTTTATCTCTCCCTCCCCGTCTCTCTCTCTCTCCCTCATCTCTCTCCACTCCCTTTGCCCCCCTTTCTCTCTCTTTCTCTCTGTCTCCTTCTCTCTCTCCTCCAACCCTCCCATCTCTCTCTCTCTCCCCTCTTTTTCTCTCTCTCTGTCTCACACTCCCCCTTCGCCCACCCAGTTCTCTCTCCCCCTCCTTTCCCCCCCTCTCTCTCTCTCTCTCTGTCTCACTCTCCCCCCATCCCCCAAGTCTCTGTCTCCCCCTCTTTCCCTCTCTCTCTGTCTCACACTCACCCCTCCCACCACCAATTCTCTCTCCCCCCCCTTTCCCTCTCTCTGCCTCACTCTCACCCCCTCCCCACAGTCTCTCTCTCCCCCTCTTTCCCTCTCTCTCTGTCTCACTCTCACCTCCATTCCCCCCAGTTCTCTCTCTCTCCCCCTCTGTCCCTCTCTCTCTGTTTATGTCTCACTCTCACTCTCCCCCTAGTTCTCTCTCTCCTCCTCTTTCCCTCTCTCTCTCTGTCTCACTCTCACCCCCTCCCCCCGAGTTCTCTCTCTCTCCCCCCCCTTTCCCTCTCTCTCTCTCCCTGTCTGACTCTCACCCCCCCAATCCCCCCCTCCCCAGTTCTCTCTCCCCCTTCCACAGAGGTGACCATCCAGATGGTGAAGGAAATGCAGATCCGACTCCCCCACTGAGACTGAAGGCCAGGCCTGCTCCAAGAACGAGGTGTTTAAGGTCTCCACGTGGGTCACTGGAGCTGTGCAAAATCTGAGTGATCCCCCAAACAGGGGGGAGTGGTCCCCAGCTCGAAGATCCTTTATCCGAACATCCAAAAAACCGAAAAGCTCCGAAATCCAAAGGTCTTTTTGTGAAGTTTGTTTTGTTCATTAACAAGGTTATTTGGCAAGCAAACGGTTAACTGAGGTCACCACCCACTCGACGCGTGTCACTCGGATGTGATGTGAGGGGGTGTGGCCACGCACTCACAGCCCTGGGGGGGTCTCTCTGTGAGCGACCTCCAGGTTAAATCCCACTCGATGGGTGTCGCTCAGGGAATTGCCATCAAACCGTCCCTCGTTCTGAAAACCGAAAAATCCCGCATTCTGAAAAGCAGCCGGTGAGTTTTGAGAAGATTTGTAACTCGGGTTGTGGTTGTGGGTGCAGGTTTGCTCACTGAGCTGGAAGGTTCATTTCCAGACGTTTCGTCACCATACTGGGTAACATCTTCAGTGGTGCTGGAAGAGCACAGCAGTTCAGGCAGCATCTGAGGAGCAGGAAAATCGACGTTTCGGGCAAAAGCCCTTCTTCAGGAATAAAGGCAGTGAGCCTGAAGCGTGGAGAGATAAGCTAGAGGGGGGTGGGGGTGGGGAGAAAGTAGCATAGAGTACAATAGGTGAGTGGGGGAGGGGACGAAGGTGATAGGTCAGGGAGGAGAGGGTGGAGTGGATAGGTGGAAAAGGAGCTAGGCAGGTAGGACAAGTCCGGACAAGTCATGGGGACAGTGCTGAGCTGGAGGTTTGAAACTTCCCTGGGTGGGATACATTGACAGAGTGGGGTCAGTCTGCTCTTGGTGACTGACCCCTCTCTGTCAATGTATCCCACCCAGGGAAGTGCAGACTGACCCCACTCTGTCAATGTATCCCACCCAGGGAAGAGCAGACTGACCCCTCTCTGTCAATGTATCCCACCCAGGGAAGTTTCAAACCTCCAGCTCAGCACTGTCCCCATGACTTGTCCGGACTTGTCCTACCTGCCTAGCTCCTTTTCTACCTATCCACTCCACCCTCTCCTCCCTGACCTATCACCTTCATCCCCTCCCCCACTCACCTATTGTACTCCATGCTACTTTCTCCCCACCCCCACCCTCCTCTAGCTTATCTCTCCACGCTTCAGGCTCACTGCCTTTATTCCTGATGAAGGGCTTTTGCCTGAAACGTCGATTTTCCTGCTCCTCGGATGCTGCCTGAACTGCTGTGCTCTTCCAGCACCACTGATCCAGAATCTGGTTTCCAGCATCTGCAGTCATTGTTTTTACCTAACATCTTCAGTGGACCTCAGGTGAAAATTCCTGCTTTCTATTTATATATTTGGGTTTCTTTGGGTTGGTGATATCATTTCCTGTGGTGAAGTCACTTCCTGTTCCTTTTCTCAGGGGGTGGTAGATGGGGTCTAACTCGGTGTGTTTGTTGATAGAGTTCCGGCTGGAATACCATGCTTCTAGGAATTCTCGTGCGTGTCTGTTTGGCTTGAACCTAAGCTGAACGTGTTGTCCCAGTCGAAGTGGTGTCCTTCCTCATCTGAGAGAGGGTCACTGCTTTTTGTGGCTAGTTGGTGTTCAAAACAGCTGGTCAAGAGCATTTCAGACAAAGGATCTTTCATCAGTAATTGGCCGAGTTGGATTAATCCTGGCTTTTTATGTGCAGGACATAACTGGGCAACTGTGAGGGAGTTGCCAGTGCTGTAACTGTGCACAAATCTTCAGTACTGTCACTGGAATGTTGTCAGGGCCCATAGCCTTTGTAGTACCCAGTCTCTCTAGTTGTTTCTTGATATTGTTATGAAGATGAGGGTGTACTGTACTTCAAGAAAGTTAAAAGCAGCAGAACTACCTGACAGCACCAAATGTTCTGAACAAGGTAAAGTATAACACGTGGTCTAGCAGTTAGCGTAGCCAGTTGCCTGGACACAAAAACAAATTTGAATGCGGCCAATCAGTTTAAATTATACGCCCCCTGACAAATACCAAAGTCCAATCCAGTTGGAATTGAATATATTGACAATCTTGAAAGGCAATGACACAGTCTGATGATTTGGAGGAGGGATGTACAAGACTGGGGACAATTGAACAGTTGGGAGGAGAACTGCCAGAAGACAATAGCAGTAGACTGTTAGTCAGACCGCTCTGAGGGGTACCTGCCTGGAGAAGGAGTTTGGACAGAGAAGAACATTGACACTGACCTAGAGAGCAAATCTACAGAGAGAAGGCTCAGCAGCTGATTGGTTTAGACATTTGGATATTTCAGTAAACCTTGATCGATGGGGGGGGGGGGCGGGGGAGCGGTGGTTGTCAGACTAGTCTTGTAGATGGGAAACTAAAAGATAGGTCAGAGGAAGGAGATGTAAACAGCTGTTAGTTAATTAGTCTCTGCTATGCTTTCGGAAATAAAGGTGGTCATTTTTACTTCAGATAATTCTTTGTCTCTCAGATTTAAATAGATTTAATGCCCTGGTTCATCTCTTCTGTGTTGGTGGTTTAAATTAAGCAGGAGGGTTTACCCGGTGTTGTATCAGTTCGGGAGATTATTGTCGGGATTGGGGAGCATTTTATGTGCGATTTGAACAGTTTGGATTTGGGATTTGAACTGGATTAGATCAATTTGAATAGATTTGGGGAAACGAACAATCCCAGCAGATTTAAACCCTTTGTACCCTGGATCTTTAAATAAAGTGTCGGTGAGACAATTAGTTTAATTTCAGTGAGTCCTGGTTGGTTCAATTACAGGTGAGAGAAATGGCTTTTAAAGTTGCTGAAGAGAGAGACGGGGGGGGGAGGGGGGGGAGGAGAGAGAGGGAGGGAGGGGGAGAGAGAGAGAGAGAGAGAGAGAGGGAGAGGTAAAGAAAGAGAGAGAGAGTTTTTAGCTGAGCAAATAGAGAGTGAATTTGAACTTGAGAATTTGCAACTTAGTCAACAAAGTCAGGTGAACAGGATGGAGGTTAAATGAAGAGGTTGTGAGATTTACAAATTGATCCAAACTCTCCCACATTCTGATGAGAACGAGGTTGAAGCCTTCTTTATTTCATGTTTAAAATTGGCTGGGCAGGTGGGGTAGTCCCAGGATTTACGGGTAATGTTAGCTCAGATTAAACTGGTGGGCAGAGCTCGTGAGGAATTTGCGCCGTCAGATGAGGGGGTCAAGAGATGATGAAGAAGTTAAACAGGTTATTTTAAATGCTTCTGAATTGGTACCAAACACATCTAGACAACGGTTCAGAAACACAAAGGAGGAACCAGGTCAGAGTTATGTTGGGTTTGATAGAATTAAACTGTCATTTTGATTGATGGGTTCGTGCTTTAAAAATAGATAAGGCCTTTGAGGCTCTCGGAGAGATTATTCTGCTGGAGGAGTTTAAAAACTAACTTCCAGAGATGGTAAGAATTCAGGTGGAGGAACGGAAAGATCAGGCAGTGAGAGGGGCAGCAGAATTAGCAGATGAACGCACGCCGGTGCATAAGACAAGCGTCCGGGCAGAATTTCACCCTGTGAGGGGTAGGAGTTGGGGAAAAGGGGAGATCCACACGACAAAACCCAGGGTAGAGAGCCCTGGGAAGGTTTTACCACAGGATAAAAAAAGGCCCAAGTGAGTGGGAAGGAGGAGAAGGTCTCAGGTAGTTTCACTGGAATTACAGAGGGGCACTGGGTACAGGTGGTTACAGAGGGGCACTGGGTACAGGTGGTTACAGAGGGGCACTGGGTAAAGGTGGTTGCACTGGGTAAAGGTGGTTACACTGGGGCACTGGGTAAAGGTGGTTTCACTGGGGCACTGGGTAACGGTGGTTTCACTGGGGCACTGGGTAACGGTGGTTACACTGGGGCACTGGGTAAAGGGGGTTTCAGAGGGGCACTGTGTACAGGGGGTTTCAGAGGGGCACTAGGTAAAGGTGGTTACACTGGGGCACTGGGTAACGGTGGTTACAGAGGGGCACTGGGTACAGGTGGTTACAGAGGGGCACTGGGTACAGGTGGTTACACTGGGGCACTGGGTAAGGGTGGTTACAGTGGGGCACTGGGTAAAGGTTTCAGAGGGTCACTGGGTAAACGTGGTTACACTGGGGCACTGGGTAAAGGTTTCAGAGGGGCACTGTGTAAAGGTGGTTACACTGGGACACTGGGTAAAGGTTTCAGAGGGGCACTGGGTACAGGTGGTTACACTGGGGCACTGGGTAAAGGGGGTTTCAGAGGGGCACTGTGTACAGGGGGTTTCAGAGGGGCACTGGGTAAAGGGGGTTACAGAGGGGCACTGGGTAAAGGTGGTTACAGAGGGGCACTGGGTAACGGTGGTTACACTGGGGCACTGGGTAAAGGTGGTTACAGAGGGGCACTGGGTACAGGTGGTTACACTGGGGCACTGGGTAAAGGTGGTTACAGAGGGGTACTGGGTAAAGGTAGTTTCAGAGGGGCACTGGGTAAAGGTGGTTACAGAGGGGCACTGGGTACAGGTGGTTACACTGGGGCACTGGGTAAAGGTGGTTTCACTGGGGCACTGGGTAAAGGTGGTTAGAGAGGGGCACTGGGTACAGGTGGTTACAGAGGGGCACTGGGTAAAGGTGGTTACAGAGGGGTACTGGGTAAAGGTAGTTTCAGAGGGGCACTGGGTAAAGGTGGTTACAGAGGGGCACTGGGTACAGGTGGTTACACTGGGGCACTGGGTAAAGGTGGTTTCACTGGGGCACTGGGTAAAGGTGGTTACAGAGGGGCACTGGGTAACGGTGGTTACAGAGGGGCACTGGGTACAGGTGATTACAGAGGGTCACTGGGTAAATGGGGTTACAGAGGAGCACTGGGTACAGGCGGTTACAGAGGGGCACTGGGTAAAGGGGGTTACAGAGGGGCACTGGGTACAGGCGGTTACAGAGGGGCACTGGGTACAGGGGGTTACAGAGGGCACTGGGTAAAGGGGCTTACAGAGGGGCACTGGGTAACGGTGGTTACAGAGGGGCACTGGGTACAGGTGGTTACAGAGGGCACTGGATAACGGTGGTAACAGAGAGGCACTGGGTAAAGGTGGTTACCGAGGGGCACTGGGTACAGGTGGTTACAGAGGGGCACTGGGTAACGGTGGTTACACTGGAGCACTGGGTAAAGGTGGTTACACTGGAGCACTGGGTAAAGGTGGTTTCAGAGGGGCACTGGGTAAAAGGGGTTTCAGAGGGGCACTGGGTAAAGGGGGTTACAGAGGGGCACTGGGTAAAGGGGGTTACAGAGGGGCACTGGGTACAGGTGGTTACAGAAGGGCACTGGGTAACGGTGGTTACAGAGGGGCACTGGATAAAGGGGGTTACAGAGGGGCACTGGGTAACGGTGGTTTCAGACGGCACTGGGTAACGGTGGTTACAGAGGGGCACTGGGTAAAGGGGGTTACAGAGGGGCACTGGATAAAGGGGGTTACAGAGGGGCACTAGGTAACGGTGGTTACAGAGGGGCACTGGGTAACAGTGGTTACAGAGGGGCACTGGGTAAAGGTGGTTACAGAGGGGCACTGGGTAATGGTGGTTACAGAGGGGCACTGGGTGAAGGTGGTTACACTGGAGCACTGGGTAAAGGTGGTTACACTGGAGCACTGGGTAAAGGTGGTTTCAGAGGGGCACTGGGTACAGGTGGTTTCAGAGGGGCACTGGGTAAAGGTGGTTTCAGAGGGGCACTGGGTAACAGTGGTTACAGAGGGGAACTGGGTAAAGGGGGTTACAGAGGGGCACTGGGTAACGGTGGTTTTAGAGGGGCACTGGGTACAGGTGGTTACAGAGAGGCACTGGGTAAAGGGGGTTACAGAGGGGCACTGGGTAACGGTGGTTACAGAGGGGCACTGGGTAAAGGTGGTTTCAGAGGGGCACTAGGTAACGGTGGTTTCAGAGGGACGCTGGGTAAAGGTGGTTTCAGAGGGGCACTAGGTAACGGTGGTTTCAGAGGGGCACTGGGTAAAGGCGGTTACAGAGGGGCACTGGGTAACGGTGGTTTCAGAGGGGCACTGGGTACAGGCGGTTACAGAGAGGCACTGGGTAAAAGGGGTTACAGAGGGGCACTGGGTAACGGTGGTTACAGAGGGGCACTGGGTAAAGGTGGTTTCAGAGGGGCACTAGGTAACGGTGGTTTCAGAGGGGCACTGGGTAAAGGCGGTTACAGAGGGGCACTGGGTAAAGGGGGTTACAGAGGGACACTGGGTAAAGGGGGTTACAGAGGGGCACTGGGTAACGGTGGTTTCAGAGGGGCACTGGGTAATGGTGGTTACAGAGGGGCACTGGGTAAAGGGGGTTACAGAGGGGCACTGGGTATAGGTGGTTACAGAGGGGCACTGGGTAACAGTGGTTACAGAGGGGCACTGGGTAATGGTGGTTACAGAGGGGCACTGGATAAAGGGGGTTACAGAGGGGCACTGGGTAACAGTGGTTACAGAGGGGCACTGGGTAAAGGGGGTTACAGAGGGGCACTGGGTAATGGTGGTTACAGAGGGGCACTGGGTAAAGGTGGTTTCAGAGGGGCACTGGGTAACAGTGGTTTCAGAGGGGCACTGGGTAACGGTGGTTACAGAGGGGCACTGGGTAATGGTGGTTACAGAGGGGCACTGGGTAATGGTGGTTACAGAGGGGCACTGGGTAAAGGTGGTTTCAGAGGGGCACTGGGTAACGGTGGTTACAGAGGGGCACTGGGTAATGGTGGTTACAGAGGGGCACTGGGTAAAGGTGGTTTCAGAGGGGCACTGGGTAACGGTGATTACAGAGGGGCACTGGGTAATGGTGGTTACAGAGGGGCACTGGGTAATGGTGGTTACAGAGGGGCACTGGGTACAGGGGGTTACGGAGGGGCACTGGATAAAGGTGGTTACAGAGGGGCACTGGGAAACGGTGGTTTCAGAGGGGCACTGGGTAAAGGGGGTTACAGAGGGGCACTGGGTAAAGGGGGTTACAGAGGGGCACTGGGTAACAGTGGTTACAGAGGGGCACTGGGTAAAGGGGGTTACAGAGGGGCACTGGGTAATGGTGGTTACAGAGGGGCACTGGGTAAAGGTGGTTTCAGAGGGGCACTGGGTAACGGTGGTTACAGAGGGGCACTGGGTAATGGTGGTTACAGAGGGGCACTGGGTAATGGTGGTTACAGAGGGGCACTGGGTAAAGGGGGTTACAGAGGGGCACTGGGTAAAGGTGGTTTCAGAGGGGCACTGGGTAACGGTGGTTACAGAGGGGCACTGGGTAAAGGTGGTTACAGAGGGGCACTGGGTACAGGGGGTTACAGAGGGGCACTGGGTACAGGGGGTTACAGAGGGGCACTGGGTAACGGTGGTTACAGAGGGGCACTGGGTACAGGGGGTTACAGAGGGGCACTGGGTACAGGGGGTTACAGAGGGGCACTGGGTAACGGTGGTTACAGAGGGGCACTGGGTACAGGGGGTTACAGAGGGGCACTGGGTACAGGCGGTTTCTTGGGGCACTGGGTACAGGTGGTTACAGAGGGGCACTGGGTACAGGTGGTTACAGAGGGGCACTGGGTAACGGTGGTTACAGAGAGGCACTGGGTACAGGTGGTTACAGAGGGGCACTGGGTAACGGTGGTTACAGAGAGGCACTGGGTACAGGTGGTTACAGAGGGGCACTGGGTAAAGGTGGTTACAGAGGGGCACTGGGTACAGGGGGTTACAGAGGGGCACTGGATAAAGGTGGTTACAGAGGGGCACTGGGTACAGGGGGTTACAGAGGGGCACTGGGTAAAGGTGGTTTCAGAGGGGCACTAGGTACAGGGGGTTACAGAGGGGCACTGGGTACAGGGGGTTACAGAGGGGCACTGGGTAAAGGTGGTTACAGAGGGGCACTGGGTAAAGGTGGTTACAGAGGGGCACTGGGTAACGGTGGTTACAGAGAGGCACTGGGTACAGGTGGTTACAGAGGGGCACTGGGTAACGGTGGTTACAGAGGGGCACTGGGTAAATGGGGTTACAGAGGAGCACTGGGTACAGGCGGTTACAGAGGGGCACTGGGTAAAGGGGGTTACAGAGGGGCACTGGGTACAGGCGGTTACAGAGGGGCACTGGGTACAGGGGGTTACAGAGGGCACTGGGTAAAGGGGCTTACAGAGGGGCACTGGGTAACGGTGGTTACAGAGGGGCACTGGGTACAGGTGGTTACAGAGGGCACTGGATAACGGTGGTAACAGAGAGGCACTGGGTAAAGGTGGTTACCGAGGGGCACTGGGTACAGGTGGTTACAGAGGGGCACTGGGTAACGGTGGTTACACTGGAGCACTGGGTAAAGGTGGTTACACTGGAGCACTGGGTAAAGGTGGTTTCAGAGGGGCACTGGGTAAAAGGGGTTTCAGAGGGGCACTGGGTAAAGGGGGTTACAGAGGGGCACTGGGTAAAGGGGGTTACAGAGGGGCACTGGATAAAGGGGGTTACAGAGGGGCACTGGGTAACGGTGGTTTCAGACGGCACTGGGTAACGGTGGTTACAGAGGGGCACTGGGTAAAGGGGGTTACAGAGGGGCACTGGATAAAGGGGGTTACAGAGGGGCACTAGGTAACAGTGGTTACACTGGGGCACTGGGTAAAGGTGGTTACAGAGGGGCACTGGGTAATGGTGGTTACAGAGGGGCACTGGGTGAAGGTGGTTACACTGGAGCACTGGGTAAAGGTGGTTACACTGGAGCACTGGGTAAAGGTGGTTTCAGAGGGGCACTGGGTACAGGTGGTTTCAGAGGGGCACTGGGTAAAGGTGGTTTCAGAGGGGCACTGGGTAACAGTGGTTACAGAGGGGAACTGGGTAAAGGGGGTTACAGAGGGGCACTGGGTAATGGTGGTTACAGAGGGGCACTGGGTAATGGTGGTTACAGAGGGGCACTGGGTAAAGGGGGTTACAGAGGGGCACTGGGTAAAGGTGGTTTCAGAGGGGCACTGGGTAACGGTGGTTACAGAGGGGCACTGGGTAAAGGTGGTTACAGAGGGGCACTGGGTACAGGGGGTTACAGAGGGGCACTGGGTACAGGGGGTTACAGAGGGGCACTGGGTAACGGTGGTTACAGAGGGGCACTGGGTACAGGGGGTTACAGAGGGGCACTGGGTACAGGGGGTTACAGAGGGGCACTGGGTAACGGTGGTTACAGAGGGGCACTGGGTACAGGGGGTTACAGAGGGGCACTGGGTACAGGCGGTTTCTTGGGGCACTGGGTACAGGTGGTTACAGAGGGGCACTGGGTACAGGTGGTTACAGAGGGGCACTGGGTAACGGTGGTTACAGAGAGGCACTGGGTACAGGTGGTTACAGAGGGGCACTGGGTAACGGTGGTTACAGAGAGGCACTGGGTACAGGTGGTTACAGAGGGGCACTGGGTAAAGGTGGTTACAGAGGGGCACTGGGTACAGGGGGTTACAGAGGGGCACTGGATAAAGGTGGTTACAGAGGGGCACTGGGTACAGGGGGTTACAGAGGGGCACTGGGTAAAGGTGGTTACAGAGGGGCACTGGGTACAGGGGGTTACAGAGGGGCACTGGGTACAGGGGGTTACAGAGGGGCACTGGGTAAAGGTGGTTACAGAGGGGCACTGGGTAAAGGTGGTTACAGAGGGGCACTGGGTAACGGTGGTTACAGAGAGGCACTGGGTACAGGTGGTTACAGAGGGGCACTGGGTAACGGTGGTTACAGAGGGGCACTGGGTACAGGTGGTTACAGAGGGTCACTGGGTAAATGGGGTTACAGAGGAGCACTGGGTACAGGCGGTTACAGAGGGGCACTGGGTGAAGGGGGTTACAGAGGGGCACTGGGTACAGGCGGTTACAGAGGGGCACTGGGTACAGGGGGTTACAGAGGGCACTGGGTAAAGGGGCTTACAGAGGGGCACTGGGTAACGGTGGTTACAGAGGGGCACTGGGTACAGGTGGTTACAGAGGGCACTGGATAACGGTGGTAACAGAGAGGCACTGGGTAAAGGTGGTTACCGAGGGGCACTGGGTACAGGTGGTTACAGAGGGGCACTGGGTAACGGTGGTTACACTGGAGCACTGGGTAAAGGTGGTTACACTGGAGCACTGGGTAAATGTGGTTTCAGAGGGGCACTGGGTAAAAGGGGTTTCAGAGGGGCACTGGGTAAAGGGGGTTACAGAGGGGCACTGGGTAAAGGGGGTTACAGAGGGGCACTGGGTACAGGTGGTTACAGAAGGGCACTGGGTAACGGTGGTTACAGAGGGGCACTGGATAAAGGGGGTTACAGAGGGGCACTGGGTAACGGTGGTTTCAGACGGCACTGGGTAACGGTGGTTACAGAGGGGCACTGGGTAAAGGGGGTTACAGAGGGGCACTGGATAAAGGGGGTTACAGAGGGGCACTAGGTAACGGTGGTTACAGAGGGGCACTGGGTAACAGTGGTTACACTGGGGCACTGGGTAAAGGTGGTTACAGAGGGGCACTGGGTAATGGTGGTTACAGAGGGGCACTGGGTGAAGGTGGTTACACTGGAGCACTGGGTAAAGGTGGTTACACTGGAGCACTGGGTAAAGGTGGTTTCAGAGGGGCACTGGGTACAGGTGGTTTCAGAGGGGCACTGGGTAAAGGTGGTTTCAGAGGGGCACTGGGTAACAGTGGTTACAGAGGGGAACTGGGTAAAGGGGGTTACAGAGGGCACTGGGTAACGGTGGTTTTAGAGGGGCACTGGGTACAGGTGGTTACAGAGAGGCACTGGGTAAAGGGGGTTACAGAGGGGCACTGGGTAACGGTGGTTACAGAGGGGCACTGGGTAAAGGTGGTTTCAGAGGGGCACTAGGTAACGGTGGTTTCAGAGGGGCACTGGGTAAAGGCGGTTACAGAGGGGCACTGGGTAACGGTGGTTTCAGAGGGGCACTGGGTACAGGCGGTTACAGAGAGGCACTGGGTAAAAGGGGTTACAGAGGGGCACTGGGTAACGGTGGTTACAGAGGGGCACTGGGTAAAGGTGGTTTCAGAGGGGCACTAGGTAACGGTGGTTTCAGAGGGGCACTGGGTAAAGGCGGTTACAGAGGGGCACTGGGTAAAGGGGGTTACAGAGGGACACTGGGTAAAGGGGGTTACAGAGGGGCACTGGGTAACGGTGGTTTCAGAGGGGCACTGGGTAATGGTGGTTACAGAGGGGCACTGGGTAAAGGGGGTTACAGAGGGGCACTGGGTATAGGTGGTTACAGAGGGGCACTGGGTAACAGTGGTTACAGAGGGGCACTGGGTAATGGTGGTTACAGAGGGGCACTGGATAAAGGGGGTTACAGAGGGGCACTGGGTAACAGTGGTTACAGAGGGGCACTGGGTAAAGGGGGTTACAGAGGGGCACTGGGTAATGGTGGTTACAGAGGGGCACTGGGTAAAGGTGGTTTCAGAGGGGCACTGGGTAACAGTGGTTTCAGAGGGGCACTGGGTAACGGTGGTTACAGAGGGGCACTGGGTAATGGTGGTTACAGAGGGGCACTGGGTAATGGTGGTTACAGAGGGGCACTGGGTAAAGGTGGTTTCAGAGGGGCACTGGGTAAAGGTGGTTTCAGAGGGGCACTGGGTAACGGTGGTTACAGAGGGGCACTGGGTAATGGTGGTTACAGAGGGGCACTGGGTAAAGGTGGTTTCAGAGGGGCACTGGGTAACGGTGATTACAGAGGGGCACTGGGTAATGGTGGTTACAGAGGGGCACTGGGTAATGGTGGTTACAGAGGGGCACTGGGTACAGGGGGTTACGGAGGGGCACTGGATAAAGGTGGTTACAGAGGGGCACTGGGAAACGGTGGTTTCAGAGGGGCACTGGGTAAAGGGGGTTACAGAGGGGCACTGGGTAAAGGGGGTTACAGAGGGGCACTGGGTAACAGTGGTTACAGAGGGGCACTGGGTAAAGGGGGTTACAGAGGGGCACTGGGTAATGGTGGTTACAGAGGGGCACTGGGTAAAGGTGGTTTCAGAGGGGCACTGGGTAACGGTGGTTACAGAGGGGCACTGGGTAATGGTGGTTACAGAGGGGCACTGGGTAATGGTGGTTACAGAGGGGCACTGGGTAAAGGGGGTTACAGAGGGGCACTGGGTAAAGGTGGTTTCAGAGGGGCACTGGGTAACGGTGGTTACAGAGGGGCACTGGGTAAAGGTGGTTACAGAGGGGCACTGGGTACAGGGGGTTACAGAGGGGCACTGGGTACAGGGGGTTACAGAGGGGCACTGGGTAACGGTGGTTACAGAGGGGCACTGGGTACAGGGGGTTACAGAGGGGCACTGGGTACAGGGGGTTACAGAGGGGCACTGGGTAACGGTGGTTACAGAGGGGCACTGGGTACAGGGGGTTACAGAGGGGCACTGGGTACAGGCGGTTTCTTGGGGCACTGGGTACAGGTGGTTACAGAGGGGCACTGGGTACAGGTGGTTACAGAGTGGCACTGGGTAACGGTGGTTACAGAGAGGCACTGGGTACAGGTGGTTACAGAGGGGCACTGGGTAACGGTGGTTACAGAGAGGCACTGGGTACAGGTGGTTACAGAGGGGCACTGGGTAAAGGTGGTTACAGAGGGGCACTGGGTACAGGGGGTTACAGAGGGGCACTGGGTAAAGGTGGTTACAGAGGGGCACTGGGTACAGGGGGTTACAGAGGGGCACTGGGTACAGGGGGTTACAGAGGGGCACTGGGTAAAGGTGGTTACAGAGGGGCACTGGGTAAAGGTGGTTACAGAGGGGCACTGGGTAACGGTGGTTACAGAGAGGCACTGGGTACAGGTGGTTACAGAGGGGCACTGGGTACAGGGGGTTACAGAGGGGCACTGGGTAAAGGTGGTTACAGAGAGACACTGGGTAAAGGTGGTTACAGAGGGGCACTGGGTAACGGTGGTTACAGAGGGGCACTGGGTACAGGGGGTTACAGAGGGGCACTGGGTACAGGCGGTTTCTTGGGGCACTGGGTAACGGTGGTTACAGAGGCGCACTGGGTAATGGTGGTTACAGAGGGGCACTGGGTAAAGGGGGTTACAGAGGGGCACTGGGTAAAGGTGGTTTCAGAGGGGCACTGGGTAACGGTGGTTACAGAGGGGCACTGGGTAAAGGTGGTTACAGAGGGGCACTGGGTACAGGGGGTTACAGAGGGGCACTGGGTAAAGGTGGTTACAGAGGGGCACTGGGTACAGGGGGTTACAGAGGGGCACTGGGTAACGGTGGTTACAGAGGGGCACTGGGTACAGGGGGTTACAGAGGGGCACTGGGTAACGGTGGTTACAGAGGGGCACTGGGTACAGGGGGTTACAGAGGGGCACTGGGTACAGGCGGTTTCTTGGGGCACTGGGTACAGGTGGTTACAGAGGGGCACTGGGTAACGGTGGTTACAGAGAGGCACTGGGTACAGGTGGTTACAGAGGGGCACTGGGTAACGGTGGTTACAGAGAGGCACTGGGTACAGGTGGTTACAGAGGGGCACTGGGTAAAGGTGGTTACAGAGGGGCACTGGGTACAGGGGGTTACAGAGGGGCACTGGGTAAAGGTGGTTACAGAGGGGCACTGGGTACAGGGGGTTACAGAGGGGCACTGGGTAAAGGTGGTTACAGAGGGGCACTGGGTACAGGGGGTTACAGAGGGGCACTGGGTAAAGGTGGTTACAGAGGGGCACTGGGTACAGGGGGTTACAGAGGGGCACTGGGTAAAGGTGGTTACAGAGGGGCACTGGGTACAGGGGTTACAGAGGGGCACTGGGTAAAGGGGTTACAGAGGGGCACTGGGTACAGGCGGTTTCTTGGGGCACTGGGTAACGGTGGTTACAGAGGGGCACTGGGTAAAAGTGGTTACAGAGGGGCACTGGGTAATGGTGGTTTCAGAGGGGCACTGGGTACAGGGGGTTACAGAGGGGCACTGGGTACAGGTGGTTACAGAGGGGCACTGGGTATAGGTGGTTACAGACGGGCACTGGGTAAAGGTGGATTCAGAGGGGCACTGGGTACAGGTGGTTACAGAGAGGCACTGGGTAAAGGGGGTTACAAAGGGGAACTGGGTAAAGGTGGTTACAGAGGGGCACTGGGTACAGGTGGTTACAGAGGGGCACTGGGTACAGGTGGTTACAGAGGGGCACTGGGTAAAGGTGTTTACAGAGGGGCACTGGGTAAAGGTGGTTTCTGAGGGGCACTGGGTAAAGGTGGTTTCTGAGGGGCACTGGGTAAAGGTGGTTACAGAGGGGCACTGGGTAAAGGTGGATTCAGAGGGGCACTGGGTACAGGTGGTTACAGAGAGGCACTGGGTAAAGGGGGTTACAGAGGGGCACTGGGTAAAGGGGGTTACAGAGGGGCACTGGGTACAGGTGGTTTCAGAGGGGCACTGGGTACAGGTGGTTACAGAGGGGCACTGGGTACAGGGGGTTACAGAGGGGCACTGGGTAAAGGTGTTTACAGAGGGGCACTGGGTAAAGGTGGTTTCAGAGGGGCACTGGGTACAGGTGGTTTCAGAGGGGCACTGGGTACAGGTGGTTTCAGAGGGGCACTGGGTAACAGTGGTTACAGAGGGGCACTGGGTAACGGTGGTTACAGAGGGGCACTGGGTAAAGGGGGTTACAGAGGGGCACTGGGTAACAGTGGTTACAGAGGGGCACTGGGTAATGGTGGTTACAGAGGGGCACTGGGTAAAGGGGGTTACAGAGGGGCACTGGGTAACGGTGGTTTCAGAGGGGCACTGGGTAACGGTGGTTACAGAGGGGCACTGGGTAACGGTGGTTACAGAGAGGCACTGGGTACAGGTGGTTACAGAGGGGCACTGGGTAAAGGTGGTTACAGAGGGGCACTGGGTACAGGGGGTTACAGAGGGGCACTGGGTACAGGGGGTTACAGAGGGGCACTGGGTAAAGGTGGTTACAGAGGGGCACTGGGTACAGGGGGTTACAGAGGGGCACTGCGTAAAGGTGGTTACAGAGGGGCACTGGGTACAGGGGGTTACAGAGGGGCACTGGGTAAAGGGGGTTACAGAGGGGCACTGGGTACAGGGGGTTACAGAGGGGCACTGGGTAAAGGGGTTACAGAGGGGCACTGGGTAACGGTGGTTACAGAGGGGCACTGGGTAAAAGTGGTTACAGAGGGGCACTGGGTACAGGGGGTTACAGAGAGGCACTGGGTACAGGGGGTTACAGAGGGGCACTGGGTACAGGGGGTTACAGAGGGGCACTGGGTACAGGGGGTTACAGAGGGGCACTGGGTAACGGTGGTTACGGAGGGGCACTGGGTAACGGTGGTTACAGAGGGGCACTGGGTACAGGCGGTTTCTTGGGGCACTGGGTAAAGCTTTGGCAATGGGTGGGAGCTAGGACCTGGGGTGGGACTGGAGCTGGGAGTGGGGGCGGAGTTAGGGGCGGGGACAGAGATCGATGTAGGGGCGGGGTTAGACGTGGTGACAATGCATGGTGTGGGGGCGGGGTTACGCGTGGGGGTGGGGTAATGCGTGGTGACATAATTAAGCCTGGGGGCGGGGTTACGCGATGTGACGAAATTCTGCTTGGGGGCGGGGTTACGCGATGTGACGATTGTCGGCGTGGGGGCGGGGTTACGCGTTGTGACGAAATGCGGCGTGGGGGCGGGCTTACGAGTTGAGATGAAACGCGGCGTGGGGGCGGGGACACCAGAGGCGTTGCGGTGGTGCAGGTTAGTGATGTCACTGGGGGGGCGGAAGTGGCCGCGGCCACGGCAACCGAAGGGGCGGAAATGGTTGTTGTCATTGGCCGTGGGCGCGGGTCCGTCGGCGGTCGCGGAAGTGACGTCACGGTCGGCGGCCGTTGGTGCCGCGCGCGCTGTAACGGCCGCGTGTGTAATGGCGTCCGACAGGATTGTGGAGGCCGATGGAAGCTTCTGGAAACGTTGAGGAACCGCGAGTGTGGGGGGTAAGTAGATGAAAGTTTTCGGTAATTACTGTCTTTAATTAGTGACCTGGCTGGGAAGAAGTGTTTGTTTAGTGAGTGTGTTCCTCTGTAGATGAAGAACAGCAGGGCTCCTTTACAGGTTGGTGAGAGTGTCTCTATTCCAGCCGCTGCAGCCTCCTCTCCATCGGGGAGACCGGCCGCCTACTGACAGCACGCTTCAGGGAACACCTCTGGGACACCCGCACCAACCAACACAACCACCCCGGGGATCAACACTTCAACTCCCCCTCCCACTCCACCGAGGACACGCAGGGCCTTGGCCTCCTCCATCGCCAGACCATAACAACACGGCGGCTGGAGGAGGAGCGCCTCACCTTCCGCCTGGGAACCCTCCAACCACAAGGGGGTTACAGAGGGGCACTGGGTAACGGTGGTTTCAGAGAGGCACTGGGTACAGGGGGTTACAGAGGGGCACTGGGTACAGGGGGTTACAGAGGGGCACTGGGTACAGGGGGTTACAGAGGGGCACTGGGTACAGGGGTTACAGAGGGGCACTGGGTACAGGTGGTTACAGAGGGGCACTGGGTACAGGGGGTTACAGAGGGGCACTGGGTACAGGGGGTTACAGAGGGGCACTGGGTTCAGGCAGTTACAGAGGGGCGCTGGGTACAGGGGGTTACAGAGGGGCACTGGGTACAGGGGGTTACAGAGGGGCACTGGGTTCAGGCAGTTAGAGAGGGGCACTGGGTTCAGGCGGTTACAGAGGGGCACTGGGTTCAGGCAGTTACAGAGGGGCACTGGGTTCAGGCAGTTACAGAGGGGCGCTGGGAAACGGTGGTTTCAGAGGGGCACTGGGTAAAGGGGGTTACAGAGGGGCACTGGGTAACAGTGGTTACAGAGGGGCACT
Organism: Hemiscyllium ocellatum; assembly: GCF_020745735.1. NCBI lineage: Eukaryota > Metazoa > Chordata > Chondrichthyes > Orectolobiformes > Hemiscylliidae > Hemiscyllium > Hemiscyllium ocellatum. The sequence continues at coordinate 39,320,074 of NC_083438.1, forward strand.
GGGTAACGGTGGTTACAGAGGGGCACTGGGTAATGGTGGTTTCAGAGGGGCACTGGGTAAAGGTGGTTTCAGAGGGGCACTGGGTAACGGTGGTTACAGAGGGGCACTGGGTACAGGGGGTTACAGAGGGGCACTGGGTAATGGTGGTTACAGAGGGGCACTGGGTAAAGGGGGTTACAGAAGGGCACTGGGTAAAGGAGGTTACAGAGGGGCACTGGGTAACGGTGGTTACAGAGGGGCACTGGGTAACGGTGGTTACAGAGGGGCACTGGGTAACGGTGGTTACAGAGGGGCACTGGGTAACGGTGGTTACAGAGGGGCACTGGGTAACGGTGGTTACAGAGGGGCACTGGGTACAGGGGGTTACAGAGGGGCACTGGGTACAGGCGGTTTCTTGGGGCACTGGGTACAGGTGGTTACAGAGGGGCACTGGGTACAGGTGGTTACAGAGGGGCACTGGGTAACGGTGGTTACAGAGAGGCACTGGGTACAGGTGGTTACAGAGGGGCACTGGGTAACGGTGGTTACAGAGGGGCACTGGGTAACGGTGGTTACAGAGGGGCACTGGGTAACGGTGGTTACAGAGGGGCACTGGGTACAGGGGGTTACAGAGGGGCACTGGGTACAGGGGGTTACAGAGGGGCACTGGGTACAGGGGGTTACAGAGGGGCACTGGGTAAAGGTGGTTACAGAGAGACACTGGGTAAAGGGGGTTACAGAGGGGCACTGGGTAAAGGTGGTTACAGAGAGACACTGGGTAAAGGTGGTTACAGAGGGGCACTGGGTAACGGTGGTTACAGAGGGGCACTGGGTACAGGGGGTTACAGAGGGGCACTGGGTACAGGCGGTTTCTTGGGGCACTGGGTAACGGTGGTTACAGAGGGGCACTGGGTAAAGGGGGTTTCAGAGGGGCACTGGGTAAAGGGGGTTTCAGAGGGGCACTGGGTAAAGGGGGTTTCAGAGGGGCACTGGGTAAAGGGGGTTACAGAGGGGCACTGGGTAACGGTGGTTACAGAGGGGCACTGGGTAACGGTGGTTACAGAGGGGCACTGGGTAACGGTGGTTACAGAGGGGCACTGGGTAACGGTGGTTACAGAGGGGCACTGGGTACAGGGGGTTACAGAGGGGCACTGGGTACAGGGGGTTACAGAGGGGCACTGGGTACAGGGGGTTACAGAGGGGCACTGGGTACAGGGGGTTACAGAGGGGCACTGGGTAACGGTGGTTACAGAGAGGCACTGGGTACAGGTGGTTACAGAGGGGCACTGGGTAACGGTGGTTACAGAGAGGCACTGGGTACAGGTGGTTACAGAGGGGCACTGGGTAAAGGTGGTTACAGAGGGGCACTGGGTACAGGGGGTTACAGAGGGGCACTGGGTACAGGGGGTTACAGAGGGGCACTGGGTAAAGGTGGTTACAGAGGGGCACTGGGTAAAGGGGGTTACAGAGGGGCACTGGGTAAAGGTGGTTACAGAGGGGCACTGGGTACAGGGGGTTACAGAGGGGCACTGGGTACAGGGGGTTACAGAGGGGCACTGGGTAAAGGTGGTTACAGAGGGGCACTGGTTACAGGGGGTTACAGAGGGGCACTGGGTAAAGGGGGTTACAGAGGGGCACTGGGTACAGGGGGTTACAGAGGGGCACTGGGTAAAGGGGTTACAGAGGGGCACTGGGTAACGGTGGTTACAGAGGGGCACTGGGTAAAAGTGGTTACAGAGGGGCACTGGGTACAGGGGGTTACAGAGAGGCACTGGGTACAGGGGGTTACAGAGGGGCACTGGGTAACGGTGGTTACGGAGGGGCACTGGGTAACGGTGGTTACAGAGGGGCACTGGGTACAGGCGGTTTCTTGGGGCACTGGGTAAAGCTTTGGCAATGGGTGGGAGCTAGGACCTGGGGTGGGACTGGAGCTGGGAGTGGGGGCGGAGTTAGGGGCGGGGACAGAGATCGATGTAGGGGCGGGGTTAGACGTGGTGACAATGCATGGTGTGGGGGCGGGGTTACGCGTGGGGGTGGGGTAATGCGTGGTGACATAATTAAGCCTGGGGGCGGGGTTACGCGATGTGACGAAATTCTGCTTGGGGGCGGGGTTACGCGATGTGACGATTGTCGGCGTGGGGGCGGGGTTACGCGTTGTGACGAAATGCGGCGTGGGGGCGGGCTTACGAGTTGAGATGAAACGCGGCGTGGGGGCGGGGACACCAGAGGCGTTGCGGTGGTGCAGGTTAGTGATGTCACTGGGGGGGCGGAAGTGGCCGCGGCCACGGCAACCGAAGGGGCGGAAATGGTTGTTGTCATTGGCCGTGGGCGCGGGTCCGTCGGCGGTCGCGGAAGTGACGTCACGGTCGGCGGCCGTTGGTGCCGCGCGCGCTGTAACGGCCGCGTGTGTAATGGCGTCCGACAGGATTGTGGAGGCCGATGGAAGCTTCTGGAAACGTTGAGGAACCGCGAGTGTGGGGGGTAAGTAGATGAAAGTTTTCGGTAATTACTGTCTTTAATTAGTGACCTGGCTGGGAAGAAGTGTTTGTTTAGTGAGTGTGTTCCTCTGTAGATGAAGAACAGCAGGGCTCCTTTACAGGTTGGTGAGAGTGTCTCTATTCCAGCCGCTGCAGCCTCCTCTCCATCGGGGAGACCGGCCGCCTACTGACAGCACGCTTCAGGGAACACCTCTGGGACACCCGCACCAACCAACACAACCACCCCGGGGATCAACACTTCAACTCCCCCTCCCACTCCACCGAGGACACGCAGGGCCTTGGCCTCCTCCATCGCCAGACCATAACAACACGGCGGCTGGAGGAGGAGCGCCTCACCTTCCGCCTGGGAACCCTCCAACCACAAGGGATGGACTCAGATTTCTCCAGCTTCCTCATTTCCCCTCCCCCCACCTTGTCCCAGTGGGTTCCCTCAACTCAGCACCGCCCTCCTAACCTGCAATCCTCTTCCTGACCTCTCCGCCCCCACCCCACTCCGGCCCCACCCCCACTCCGGCCCCACCCCCACCCCACTCCGGCCCCACCCCCACTCCGCCCCCACCCCACTCCGCCCCCACCCCACTCCGCCCCCACCCCACTCCGCCCCACCCCCACTCCGGCCCCACCCCACTCCGGCCCCACCCCCACTCCGGCCCCACCCCCACTCCGGCCCCACCCCACTCCGTCCCCACCCCCACTCCGTCCCCACCCCCACTCCGTCCCCACCCCCACTCCGTCCCCACCCCCACTCCGTCCCCACCCCCACTCCGTCCCCACCCCCACTCCGTCCCCACCCCCACTCCGCCCCCGCCCCCACCCCCACTCCGGCCTATCACCCCCACTCCGGCCTATCACCCTCACTCCGCCCCCACCCCCACTCCGGCCTATCACCCCCTCTCCGCCCCCACCCCCACTCCGGCCGATCGCCCCCACTCCGGCCGACCGCCCCCACTCCGGCCGACCGCCCCCACTCCGGCCGACCGCCCCCACTCCGGCCGACCGCCCCCACTCCGGCCGACCGCCCCCACTCCGGCCGACCGCCCCCACTCCGGCCGACCGCCCCCACTCCGGCCGACCGCCCCCACTCCGGCCGATCGCCCCCACTCCGGCCGATCACCCTCACCTTGACCTCCTTCCACCTATCACATCACCTTCGCCCCTCCCCCAGTCCCTCCTCCCTACCTTTTATCTGAGCCTGCCTGGCACATTCCCCTCATTCCTGATGAAGGGATCTGGCCCGAAACGTCGAATTTCCTGTTCCTTGGATGCTGCCTGACCTGCTGTGCTTTAACCAGCAACACATTTTCAGCTCTGGTTTCAGAGGGGCACTGGGTAAAGGTGGTTACACTGGGGCACTGGGTAAAGGTGGTTACAGAGGGGCACTGAGTAAAGGGGGTTACAAAGGGGAACTGGGTAAAGGGGTTACAGAGGGGCACTGGGTACAGGTGGTTACAGAGGGGCACTGGGTACAGGTGGTTACAGAGGGGCACTGGGTAACAGTGGTTACAGAGGGGCACTGGGTAACAGTGGTTACAGAGGGGCACTGGGTAACGGTGGTTACAGAGGGGCACTGGGTAACGGTGGTTACAGAGGGGCACTGGGTAACGGTGGTTACAGAGGGGCACTGGGTACAGGTGGTTACAGAGGGGCACTGGGTACAGGTGGTTACAGAGGGGCACTGGGTACAGGTGGTTACAGAGGGGCACTGGGTACAGGTGGTTACAGAGGGGCACTGGGTACAGGTGGTTACAGAGGGGCACTGGGTACAGGTGGTTACAGACGGGCACTGGGTAAAGGTGGATTCAGAGGGGCACTGGGTAAAGGGGGTTACAAAGGGGAACTGGGTAAAGGTGGTTACAGAGGGGCACTGGGTACAGGTGGTTACAGAGGGGCACTGGGTACAGGTGGTTACAGAGGGGCACTGGGTAACAGTGGTTACAGAGGGGCACTGGGTAAAGGTGTTTACAGAGGGGCACTGGGTAAAGGTGGTTTCTGAGGGGCACTGGGTAAAGGTGGTTTCTGAGGGGCACTGGGTAAAGGTGGTTACAGAGGGGCACTGGGTAAAGGTGGATTCAGAGGGGCACTGGGTACAGGTGGTTACAGAGGGGCACTGGGTACAGGTGGTTACAGAGGGGCACTGGGTACAGGGGTTTCAGAGGGGCACTGGGTACAGGTGGTTACAGAGGGGCACTGGGTACAGGTGGTTACAGAGGGGCACTGGGTAAAGGTGTTTACAGAGGGGCACTGGGTGCAGGTGTTTACAGAGGGGCACTGGGTGCAGGTGGTTACAGAGGGGCACTGGGTGCAGGTGGTTACAGAGGGGCACTGGGTAAAGGTGGTTACAGAGGGGCACTGGGTACAGGTGGTTACAGAGGGGCACTGGGTACAGGTGGTTACAGAGGGGCACTGGGTAACGGTGGTTACAGAGGGGCACTGGGTACAGGTGGTTACAGAGGGGCACTGGGTAAAGGGGGTTACAGAGGGGCACTGGGTAACGGTGGTTACACTGCCAGACAGTGGGACACATAAAAACACAGTGCTGGTCGTTAAAGAAAGGCATTGTGGGAAAAGATGTGGTATAAGAAGCTGAACGAGGCGGCATTAATGAAGGTGGTAAAGGAGACCCCAAGAGGAGCTGAGGATCTGCAGGAGAGTGCCCGGCCTGGGCAAGGGCTGGGCATGGGGCTAGTATCTGGCCTTTACAAAGGATTCACCTCTGTGGGTTAAGGTTACTCAGAAAGGTCAGGGGGGAGTAGGGCAAGAGGGAGATACAGGATCTAGCCAGTCCCTGATAGTAAGGGCTGAGTGATTCTGCACTCTTTCTGATCTGTTACCCGAGAGTGTGGTCATTTGTGGGCTAGATGGACAGACATTTAGCGTTGCCCTGTGTAAGGTCAGATTGGAATGTCACCTCAAGGCCGAGGATGTTCCAGTGTGAGTGATGGACAGAGTGTCAGCGCCAGGAATTCCGTTTGTTCCTGGGAATGATTTGGCTGGATCGGCGGTGGGAGTGACAGCTGTTGTGGAGGAAACCCAAGGAAGACCAGGGAACTGAGGAGTTCAAATAGAAATATCCCGGTATTTTCCCAGACTGGGTGGTAACCGGATCCCAGTGTCCCAAGTCACAGCACAATGTGAAATAAAGGAGAAAGATGAAGGAGTTGAGGGTGAGTTTGCGGACGCCCTGTTTGATGGAATGGGACAGGACACACCTGAACAGGCAGAAGGGTCAGACAGAGATGTTCAGGCCTGAAAGGCTAAGGGCCTTGCAACAGCCAGGCAAGGCGGTAACAGGTAGATATGTGGATGTGTCCTCCGAAAAGGAAGCAGAGAACATTCCGGAGGGTTATTATCTGAAAGGTAGAATCCGCAGATGGAAATGGAGACCACGGCAAGTTGGGGCAGAGGAGAAATGGGCGGATGCACCAGATTATGTTGCCGGTCGCCTCCAGGCAGGAGGTGTTATGGGGAGCACAGGAACTACCTGGAGGTACAGAGACTCAGGCTCATGTACAAAAGCATTCCTGTTGGCCGGGAAGGTACAAGGATGTGGTTAATTTTTTGCCGTATGTGTCGTACATGCCAAATGGTAGGGAAGGTATGGGCTATAGTACATTCAGCCCCTTGTTACCAATTCCCGCGTTTGAAAAATCTTTCACGCTGGTTATAATTAATTGTGTAGGTCCCCTCCAGAGAGCTAAAAGTGGGCACGAGCACCTGTTCACCAGAATGGATGTGTCTCCCGGATTTCCGGAGGCAATTCCATGATGGTAAAAAGGGGTAGTAGAGGAGTAGGGCTTTCTTCACACAGTATGGGCTACCCAGAGAGAGTCGTCAGGCAAAGGTCTCATTTTACTGCCCGGCTGTTTCAGGAGGTTATGGATAGTTTAGGTAGACAACACTTTCAATCCAGTGTGTACCATCCTGATTCCCAGGGAGCTTGGGAAAGGTGACGTCAGACCCTGAGGACCATGTTGAGAGCGTACTCTCAGGATGAGAGTGATTGGGAGAAAGGTTTCCCATTCGTATTGTTGGCCTTTGGGATGCCCCAAATGAATCTACTCAGTTCACTCCCTTTGAGTTAATATTCGGTCATGAAGTGAGAGGCCCTTTGGAATCAATGAAAGAAAAAATGGCAGCACCAAAATCAGAGATCACACAATTAGATTCTGTATCAGAGGTGAGGGAGAGATTAAATCGAGTGGTGAGTTAGCTAAACAGCACCTAAAGAGGGCCCAGTGTAGAATGAAACAGTTGGCAGATAAAAACTTTTCAGACTTGGAAATTTTCCCGAGGGGATGACGTGTTAGTGCTGTTCCCAGTGATAGGAGATCCCTTCAAAGCCAGGTTTAGCGGTCCCTATCATTCTGAGAAAAAGTTGATTCAGATGAACTATTTAGGAAAGATGCCAGATTGGAAAACCCAGTGTTGAGTAAGTTATCGAACATGTTGAAACCGGGTTATATGAGAGAGACAGAGCTGGAGAAACAGACGTTAGTTACTGTCCTGCGGGTGAGGAATCAAATCCAGGTGATGTGGATTTTGCGGTTTCCCCAAAATAGATGCCAAGATGGAGAGGTCCTTGAGGAGCGGGAATAGGTTAGTGAGCTGTCTGTCTCAGGAGCATAGAATGAAGTTGAAAGCTTTGTTCCTGCAGTATAAGGACATATGGATGACTCAGATGGGGAGGACTAAGGCTATTGTACATGAAGTGGATGGAGGGAACACAGCTCTGATAAAACAACACCCCTATCGGCTTAACCCTTTCAAAGCCAGGCAGGTCTGGAGGGAGGTAGAGGCCATGCTTGGGGAAGACATCATTGAACCAAGCCAGAGCGACTGGAGTTCACCGATCGTCTTCGTTCCCAAACCGGACGGGACTCAACGATTCCGTGTGGATTATCGGAACGTCAATGCTGTTACAAAATTGGACTCGGATCCAGTTCCTAGACTGGAGGACTGTATCGAGAGAGTCGGACAAGCCAGTGACATCACCAAGTTGGACTGAATGTGTGGTTCCTGGCAGACGGTGAAAGACATTTCTGTGTTTGTAACCCCGAAAGGACTCTCTCAGTTTAAAGTGATGTCCTTTGGAATGAGGAACGCACCCACCCCCACATTCTGAAGCCTCAGGAACAGAGTTGTGGCTGAGGGTGGGGGAGATAACAAATGGTGCAGTCCACTTGGACGATGTAGTGATCTTTAGGAAGTCCTGGAACAATCACATGGTTCAGTTGGTAGAGCTCTTTAATGATTACAAGGAGCAAAACTGACGATAAACTGAAATAAAAGGGACTTTGGGAAACCAGAGGTGAGGTTCTTGGGACATAACATCGGTCATGGACTGTTGACCCCATGGAACGCAAAGACAAAGGTCATCAAGAAATTTCCACGACTAAAACCTCACAGAAAGAGGGGCTTCGATTCTGAGGGCTCAGCGGATTCCATCGGACGTTCGTTCCAACCTGCAGCGGTGTCGTGACACCATTAACCGGTTTGCTGGAGAAACACACAACGTTTCGGTGGGCAGAACAAATGCCAGGAGGCACTTGGGCATTTGAAAGCGATATTAACCACCAAACCAGTTTTAGCGACGCCAAACCTTTCCAAAGTCGCCGTCGATGACATTGGAGTTGGAGCCGTACCCCTCCGGGAAGACGAGGGTGGGATTGAACTGTCAGTTATCTACTTTTCAAAGAAACTCGACATCCGCCAGAGAGAATAGTCCACAATCGAAAAGGAACGAGCGAGTTTGGGACTGGCCTGACAGCGGTTTAATGTGTACGTCAGGAACAATGTGTACACTGACCACAATCCTCTTACATTCTTCGAACACTTTAAATACAACAAAATGAGACTACTTCGTTAGAATGTTATGTTGAACTTTTTAAGTTAAAAATTGAACTTGTTCATAAGAATGTGATTGCAGACGTATTATCATGGATTTAACCTGATAAAGTTTAGATGAGATTTGTATTTATTTCATGTTTTATATACAGTCATATGGTAAGAAGTTAAGGTGAACTTAGATTAATGTTATTGGTATGTTAGGGGAATGCGTTCAAAGAATAGGGAAAAAAAAGAAGCCATCTTTTCATTATGTTGGTTCATTTTTTCTTAAGAGGGGAGATGTTATGAAGATATGGGTGTACTGTACCTTTAAGAGAGTTAAAAGCTAACAGAAAAACCTGACAGCGCCAAGTGTTCTCAATAAGATATAATGTCACATGTGGTCCAGCAGCGAGGGGAGCTGGTTGCCTGGAGACAACAAATACATTTGAATTAGTCAATCAGTTTAAGTTTTACCCAAAACATGCCAAACTCCAATCAAGTTTGAATTGAGTATATTGACAATCTTAAAAGCCAATGACACAATCCAATGCTTTGGGGGGTATAAAACCAGGGAAAATTGAACAGTTGGGAGGAGAACTGCCACTAGACCAACAGGCGTTATCTGAGAGGCACCTGTCTGGAGAAGGAGTTCGCACAGAGAGAAACATTGACACTGACCTGGGGAGCAAATCTACAGACAGAAGATCAAGGGAAGATTAGACTGCTTTAATCGGGGGGGGGGGGGGGGGTTTATCAGACGAGTGTTAGAGAAGGGAAAGTAAAAGGTAGGTGAGAGGAAGGGGTTGTAAATAGTCGTTAGTTAATTATCCTCGGTTATACTTTGAGAAATAAAGTTGTGAATGTTGCGTTGAAAGAGTTCTTGGCCTCATGGATCTTCACGGATTATTGCGGAGGAGACAGCTTTTCCGTGTTGCCGGTTTTAAATTAATGGAGGGTTTTCCGAGAATCACAAATAACGACATTACAGTTTGTGTTTCTGTTTGTAAACACGTTGGCACATGGTGACGGTGGGGGGGGGGGGAGAATGAGGGGAAGACTGTGGACCCACCCCCTGTGCCCGTCCCAGTGGGGCAAGGATGGGGAGGGAGTCCGGGCTCTCACTCCTGTAATGCCTTCACGTTGCCAGCAGGGGGTGTTACTCTGAGGGCACCCCCTGGAGGGGACGGTTTGGAATCACGTGGGAAACCATCACTTACCACCCCCCCCATCCCATTCCCCCTCCCCCCGACACTCTCTCACACACACACACATACATATACACACACACACACACGCACATATCCACACACACACACATACATACACACACTGACACATAAACACACACACACACACATTCACACACACACGCACACATCCACACACTCACACACATACATTCTCACACACTCTCTCACACACACTCTCACACATGCGCGCACACACACGTGCACACACACACACGCGCGCGCGCACTCATACATACACACACACTCACATACACACATTCACAAATACACACACACACACACTCTCTCACACATATACACACACACACACACTCTCTCTCACACACCCACACACACACACACTCTCACACACATACTCACTCACATACTCACTCACACACACACACACGTGTACCACTGGTGATGTCTTCCATAGCTGGTCAGCTCATGTCACGCGGTACCTTGAGGTGGCGCTTAGAGTGTGGGTAGGAACAGAAGTGGCAAGGGGCACAGGAGAGAGTCCCTTCGATCCAGAGAGTCCATTTGGGGAGGGGGTGTGGGCCACAGCGAAAACTCGCGAGCCCCTAAAATCCCCAAAAAAACAAATAGAGACCTATTCACAACCAGAAAGTCAATCTTTGCAAAGTTCAGGTCCTCAGCTGGCCAGGGTGGGGTTTCTGAGGGTGACAGCTGCTGTAGTGAAGGGGGGAGGGGTTCATCCCTAATCCTGAGGGAGAGTGGGTGGGTGAGGATGGGTCACGTGGCTCGCTGGGGCCCTCCTTTCTCAGTGCCGATGTCGACAGTGATGTTGGTGTACAGAGGCAGATACTCTTTCGAGAGAAGGATGTAATCGAGGTTATTCAACCCAGTTTGCTTCCAGGTGCTCCTTGTCTTGGTCAGCAGATTCCATCTGGAGGGGCAGAGGGAGGGAATCATTAAACTGTCACAAAATCCGGCCATTCAGTCCATCATGTCTCCTTCAGTTCTATCCCCTAATCCCCTCCCGTCCCCCACATCTCCCTGTTCCCCAATTCTATCCCAATCTCCATCCAATGGCTCTTCTCCAAGTTCTCTCTCTTCCCCCCACCCCCCCCCCCATTTCTATCTCCATCCCCATACCGCTATCCCCTCCCTACTTCCCTATCCCACTAACTAATAGGGGACCCTCTCGTTCGAGGTACAGACAGATGTTTCTGTGGCCAGCAGAGAAAAAGCAGAATGGTGTGTTGTTTCCCTGGTGCCAGGATCAAGGATGTCTCAGAGAGGGTGCAGAATGTTCTCACGGGGGAGAGGGGATAGCAGGAGGTCAGTGTCCACATTGGAACCAACGACATTGGAAGGGAAAAGGTTGAGATTCTGAAGGGAGATTAGGCAGGAATTTAAAAAGGAGGTCCTCAAGGGCAGTAATATCTGGATTACTCCCAGTGCTATGAGCTAGTGAGGGTAGGGATAGGCGGATAGAGCAGATGAATGCATGGCTGAGGAGCTGGCGTATGGGAGAAGGATTCACATTTTTGAATCATCGGAATCTCTTTTGGGGTAGGAGTGCCCTGTACAAGAAGGACGGCTTGCACCTAAATTGGAAAGGGACTAATATACTGGCAGGGAAATTTGTTAGAACTGCTTGGGAGGATTTAAACTAGTAAGGCTGGTGGGGGTGGGGGACCCAGGGAGATAGTGAGGTAAGGGATCGATCTGAGACTGAGACAGCTGAGAACAGAAGTGAGTCAAACAGTCAGGGCAGGCAGGGACAAGTTAGGACTAATAAGTTAAACTGCATTTATTTCAATGTAAGGGACCTAACAGGGAAGGCAGATGAACTCAGGGCATTGTTCAGAACATGGGACTGGGATATCAGCAATTACAGATACGCGGCTCAGGGATGGGCAGGACTGGCAGCTTAATGTTCCAGGATACAAATGCTACAGGAAGGATAGAAAGGGAGGCAAGAGAGGAGGGGGAGTGACATTTTTGATCAGGGACAGCATTACAGCTGTGCTGAGGGAGGATATTCCCGGAAATACATCCAGGGAAGTTATATGGGTGGAACTGAGAAATGAGAAAAGGATGATCACCTTATTGGGATTGTATTATAGACCCCCGAATAGTCAGAGGGAAATTCAGGAATGTGGATGTACCTACTAGAGAAGGTGTAAAACTTGACCTATTCTTGGGAAATAAGGCAGGGCAGGTGACTGAGGTGTCAGTGGGGGAGCACTTTGGGGCCAGTGACCATAATTCTGTTAGTTTTAAAATCGTGATGGAAAAGGATAGACCAGATCTAAAAGTTGAAGTTCTAAATTGGAGAAAGGCCAATTTTGATGGTATTAGGCAGGAACTTTCAAAAGCTGATTGGAGGCAGATGTTCACAGGTAAAGGGACGGCTGGAAAATGGGAAGCCTTCAGAAATGAGACAGTGAGACACCCCCAACCCCAGCTGCCCCTGCTCCTGCCCCACTCCCCGTTAGAATTGTCACCCCTGACGTTAGACTGTTCCCCCCTCCCCCCTCATCCAATTAACTTGGTCACAGAACACAGAGCGTGGGTGTGGAGGGGGTGTGTGTGTAACTGGGGGGGTCTGTGTCCAGTGATGTTCCATAGGGATCCGTGATGGGACCCCTGTGGTCACTGAGACAGAGAGAAATAATCTGGATGATAATGTCAGGGGCCTGATTAATACGTTTACAGAGATCACGGACATTGGGGGAGTTAGGGACAGTGAGGAAGGCTGTCAAGGGATATAGCAGGATATAAATTCCCCACTAACATTCCCGCTCCGATCAGGGAACATTCCTCACTAACATTCCCGCTCTGATCGGGGAACATTGCTCACTAATCTTCCCGCTCCGATCGGGGAACATTCCTCACTAACCTTCCCGCTCCGATCGGGGAACATTCCTCACTAACCATTCCGCTCCGATTGGAGAACATTCCTCACTAACCTTCCCGCTCCGATCAATCAGAGACCATTGTAACCGGAGCAGGGGTCCTGAGTCCACGCGCCCCATGGCTGAGGACTGGGATAGCCCTTATTCCACCTTCCACCCCCTGAGACACTGGGAATACCCGGATACCTTTTGGGATTTTCCTCATTCCCCTTGTCACGTGAGTGTTTCACCATCTTGTAACGGGCCAGGTGCAGAGCAGTCCGGAATACCGACATCCCGTTCAGCCAGACCCTGAAAAGAGACAGAACACAGCGCCAGATCATTCCCTGACCCATCTCGGAATTCCTGCCCCACCCCTCCACCATCTTCTCCCCTCCCCTCTCCCATCAGCATCTCCTTCATGTGTTTATCCAAAATCCCCCCCCAGATCATTATTGGAATACGGAGACTGGAACTGTGGACAGTGCTCCGAATGTGGGTCTGACAGAGGGATACAGAGACAGGAACTGTGCACGGTGCTCCGAGTGTGGGTCTGACTGTGGGATACAGAGACTGGAACTGTGCACAGTGCTCCGAGTGTGGGTCTGACTGTGGGATACAGAGACTGGAACTGTGCACGGTGCTCCGAGTGTGGGTCTGACTGAGGGATACAGAGATTGGAACTGTGCACGGTACTCCGAGTGTTGGTCTGACTGAGGGATACGGAGACTGGAACTGTGCATGGTGCTCCGAGTGTTGGTCTGACTGAGGGATACGGAGACTGGAACTGTGCACGGTGCTCCGAGTGTTGGTCTGACTGAGGGATACGGAGACTGGAACTGTGCACGGTGCTCCGAGTGTGGGTCTGACTGAGGGATACAGAGACTGGAACTGTGCACAGTGCTCCGAGTGTGGGTCTAACTGAGGAATAGGGAGACTGGAACTGTGCACAGTGCTCCGAGTGTGGGACTGACTGCGGGATACGGAGACTGGATCTGTGCACGGTGCTCCGAGCGTGGGTCTGACTGAGGGATAGGGAGACTGGAACTGTGCACGGTGCTCCGAGGGTGGGTCTAACTGAGACAATGCTGCAGCTTCTCCCAGGGTGATGAAGTTCTGAGTGAACGTGAATCCTCTCTGGGACATAGTTTCAGGTTCCGGATGTGTCTATCCAGTTCAGATCAGACCCACAAACGATGGTTCTGTCTGTACAGAGGATGTTCAGTCATTTTAGTGAGATGGGGTTGGGGGAGTTTGTGTGTTCCATTGCTCCCAGGTCTGTCTGTGGAGTTACAATGAAGGCGAGATGACAACGTGGGACAGAGTGAGGCCATTCAGTCCATCGAGCCTGCTCCATCATGCAATGAGATCCCGTCTCATTGGGAGTTCAGATGGAAACCCCATACCTTTTAGCGATGTCATCATCCTCTCCGCCCCATCCCCAGTAATTATTGGGGAAGCCGTTGACCTTCATGAACTGGTCAGGGGTAAACGCCGAAACTCCTCCAAAGTAATGCGGGAACACTACTCTGCAGATTATAAACAAAACAGCAGTGACTGGCTCCATCACAGGGAACTCTAACCGCTGACCCTCCAACAGTGCGGCACTCCCTCAGCACTGACCCTCCGACAGTGCAGCACTCCCTCAGCATTGACCCTCCGACAGTGCCCACTCCCTCAGCACTGACCCTCCGACAGTGCCCACTCCCCCAGCACTGACCCTCCGACTGTGCCCATTCCCTCAGCACTGACCCTCCGACAGTGCCCCCTCCCTCAGCACTGACCCTCCGACAGTGTCCACTGCCTCAGCACTGTCCCTCCAATGGTGCGGCACTCTCTCAGCACTGACCCTCCGACAGTGCGGCACTCCCTCAGCACTGACCCTCCGACAGTGCGGCACTCCCTCAGCACTGACCCTCCGACAGTGCGGCACTCCCTCAGCACTGACCCTCCGACAGTGCGGCACTCCCTCAGCACTGACCCTCCGACAGTGCGGCACTCCCTCAGCACTGACCCTCCGACAGTGCGGCACTCCCTCAGCACTGACCCTCCGACAGTGCGGCACTCCCTCAGCACTGACCCTCCGACAGTGCGGCACTCCCTCAGCACTGACCCTCCGACAGTGCGGCACTCCCTCAGCACTGACCCTCCGACAGTGCGGCACTCCCTCAGCACTGACCCTCCGACAGTGCGGCACTCCCTCAGCACTGACCCTCCGACAGTGCGGCACTCCCTCAGCACTGAACCTCCGACAGTGCGGCACTCCCTCAGCACTGACCCTCCGACAGTGCGGCACTCCCTCAGCACTGACCCTCCGACAGTGCGGCACTCCCTCAGCACTGACCCTCTTACAGTGCTCACTCCCTCAGCACTGACCCTCTTACAGTGCTCACTCCCTCAGCACTGACCCTCTTACAGTGCTCACTCCCTCAGCACTGACCCTCCGACAGTGCGGCACTCCCTCAGCACTGACCCTCCGACAGTGCCCACTCCCTCAGCACTGACCCTCCGACAGTGCGGCACTCCCTCAGCACTGACCCTCCGACAGTGCCCACTCCCTCAGCACTGACCCTCCGACAGAGCGGCACTCCCTCAGCACTGACCCTCTGACAGTGCCCACTGCCTCAGCACTGACCCTCCGACAGTGCGGCACTCCCTCAGCACTGACCCTCCGACAGTGCCCACTCCCTCCTTACTTGTATCCGAATTTGTCCAGAGATTCAGAGGCGTGTTTGGGATTTTTCTCGCACGTGTAGAGGTTGCGATCATCCTCAGGGATAAGATCCACATCGTGAAAGTACAGACATTCCCAGTCTGTGTCCTTCATCGCCTCCTTAAAGCCCACGTTGTATAACTTTGCTCTGTTAAAGGTAGTGTTCCCAGCCTGGGGGAGAGAGGGAATGTGACAGGGGGAGTGAGGGAATGTGACATGGGGGGAGTGAGGGAATGTGACGGGGTAGAGAGGGAATGTGTCAGAGAGAGAGAGGGAATGTGACAGGGGGGGAGAGAGGGAATGTGACAGGGGGGAGGGAGAGGGAATGTGACAGGGGGGAGGGAGAGGGAATGTGACAGGGGGGAGGGAGAGGGAATGTGACAGGGGGGAGGGAGAGGGAATGTGACAGGGGGGAGGGAGAGGGAATGTGACAGGGGGGAGGGAGAGGGAATGTGACAGGGGGGAGGGAGAGGGAATGTGACAGGGGGGAGGGAGAGGGAATGTGACAGGGGGGAGAGAGGGAATGGGACAGGGAGAGAGGGAATGTGACAGGGAGGGGGACAGGGAGAGAGGCGGAATGTGACGGGGGGGAGAGGCGGAATGTGACGGGGGGGAGAGGCGGAATGTGACGGGGAGGAGAGGCGGAATGTGACGGGGAGGAGAGAGGGAATGTGACAGGGAGGGGGACGAGGGGAGAGAGAGAGACAGAGACAGAGACAGAATGGGAGAGTGTGACAGAGTGGGAGAGACAGAGAGTGGGAGAGACAGAGAGTGGGAGAGACAGAGAGTGGGAGAGACAGAGAGACTTAGAGTGAGTGAGACAGAGGGAATCAGTGAGACAGTGAAGTCTGATGAATCCTCCCGACTCAGTGATCACCCTCACCCTACCGTCCCGAGCCCTACCTCACAGACAGGAGGGAGAGACCTCAGAGGGAGAGAAATATCGGGGTGGGGAGAAACAGGGGAGAGCGAGGGAGAGAAAGAAACAGCGAGAGCGTGAGAGAGAGAGAGAGAGAGAGACGGAGACAGGGAGTGGGGTCAGCCCCTGAACGGGGGGCACCTGGGGGGGGTCTTGCAGCAGGTTGGTATCCCACCCACCACACCGTTCCCCTCCCTCCCTCCCGGTACCTTCCCACGGCCCGAGCTCTGTTTACAACCATCCCCTACAGACCCTGAAACACCTCCACGTGACCCTGTCCGTGCGCGCCCACCCCCCCCACTCCCTGCTCCCTGGTCCGTGCCCCACCCCCCCCCGGGTCCCGGTGCGCCCCCACCTGGTGGATGATGTAGATGCGGTACTGGAGTTGCTGTTTCTGTAACATGGGGTGGAGGTAATACAGAAGGTATTTCAGATGCTGCTCCCGGTGTCGGTGAGGGACCAACACTGCTGTACTGTGGTTCGACTCGCAGTCTGGGGGTTTGTACCACCCCCCGGCCAGCACCATGGGGTTCCTCTTCCTCACCTCTTCCAAGGACAGCTCCTTTGGGAACGTGACATTGATTGGACCACCTACCGGGGAATGGGGACAGGGGGTTAGACCCACTCTGGAACCTGTCACCCCTCTCCCCCACTCCGTCTACACCCAACATTTCCTGGAATTAGACACCGTCTGCCATTCCTCAGCTCACCGGCCCAGTCCCTCAGGATCGCTCTGTATTCCCAGAGACCCTCCTTCACTGTCTACTCCACCCCCCACCCTCGGGATCGTACTCAACACAGTCTCTGCTCATTACCCAGGAGGGTCACTGCTGTCCTACACAACACGCTTGGTCTTCCAGACCAACCCCCACCCACCCACACTCACACACACACACCCCCACACACACACGCACACACCCCCGAACATGCGTACACACACACCCACACACACACCCCCGAACATGCACACACACGCACACCCCCCCGAACATGCGTACACAACACCCCCACACTCCCACACACCCCCGAACATGCGTACACACACACCCACACGCACACCCCCCCGAACATGCGTACACAACACCCCCACACTCACACACACCCCCGAACATGCGTGCACACCCCCCCGAACATGCATACACACACCCCCACACTCACACCCCCCGAACATGCATACGCACACCCCCACACTCTCTCACCCTCGAACATGCGTACACGCACACACCCCTGAACATGCGTCCACACACACACCCCCGAACATGCGTACACACACACCCACCCCTGAACATGCGTCCACACACACACCCCCGAACATGCGTACACACACACCCACACACACACCCCCGAACATGCGTACACACACACCCACACCCCTGAACATGCGTACACACACCCCCCCACACACACACACCCCTGAACATGCGTCCACACACACACCCCCGAACATGCGTGTACACACCCCCACCCACACACACCTCCCCGAACATGCGTACACACACACCCACACGCCCCAATGCTGACCCTCAGAACTCTTTTCCCCACAATGTCTGTTGTGTGGAACTTTAGCTGATGCTCTCTGTAAACCCAGGCACGTCACATCCACCACATGCATCCCACCACCATCCACCACATTCATCCCACCACCATCCACAGGGCAACACAATCAAAACAGAGCCCATCCACTCCACATCCCCCAATGGACCCAGACCCCTTCCAGTTCACTCCCAGGCCACACCGTCCCAATGGACTCAAACCCCTTCCCATTCACTCCCACTCTACATCATCCCAAAGGACCCAAACCCCTTCCCGTTCACTCCCACTGTACACCGTCCCATTGGACCCAAACCCCTTCCCGTTCACTCCCACTCTACACCGTCCCAATGGACTCAAACCCCTTCCCTTTCTCCCCCACTCAACACTGTCCCAATGGACACAAACCCCTTCCCACTCACTCCTACTCTGCACCGTCCCAATGGACCCAAACACCTTCCTGTTCACTCCCACTCTACAGCGTCCCAGTGGACTCAATCCCTTACAATTCACTCCCTATCTGCACCATCCCAATGGACCCAAATCCCTTCCCATTCACTCCCACTCTACACCATCACAAATGGACCTAGACCCCTTCCCGTTCACACTCACTCTACACCGTCCCAATGGACCCAGAACCCTTCCTGTTCACTCCCACTCTGCATCGTCCTAATGGACCCAAATCCCTTCCTGTTCATTCCCACTCTACATGGTCCCAATGGAACCAAACCCCTTCCTGTCTTCTCCCATACTACACTATCCCAATGGACCCAAAACCCTTCCTATTCACTCCCACTCTACACCGTTTCAATGGTCTCAAACCCCTTCCTATTCACTCCCATTCTGTACTGTCCCAATGGACCCAGATCCCTTCCTGTTCACTCCCAATCTACAGCATCCCAATGCACCCAAACACCTTCCCAGTCATTCCTACTTTGCATCATCCCTTCCCATTCACTCTCACTCTACTACGCCCCAATGGACTCAAACCCATTTCTGTTCACTCTCACTATACACTGTCCCAATGGACCCAAACCCCTTCCCGTTCATTCCCTCTATCCTCCATCTGTCAGGACATGGAATACCAATCCGACAGGACAAAATCTTTACTGATCGCTTCCGTCAATTTAACACCTCCCAGTTTAAATACCCCCACCCCTCCCTAACTCTCTCACCTCCTCCCGCCCCTGCACCCCCTTCCTGTCTCCGTAACCTCCTCTAGCCCCTACACCCCCTCCCTATCTCTGTAATCCCCTCCAGCTCCTACACCCCCTCCCTATCTCTGTAACCTCCTCCAGCCCCTACACCCCCTCCCTATCTCTGTAACCCCCTCCAGCCCCTGCACCGCCTCCCTATCTCTGTAACCCCCTCCAGCCCCTACACCCCCTCCCTATCTCTAACCCCCTCCAGCCCCTACACCCCCTCCCTATCTCCGTAACCCCCTCCAGCCCCTACACCCCCTCCCTATCTCTGTAACCCCCTCCAGCCCCTACACCCCCTCCCTATCTCTGTAACCCCCTACACCCCCTCCCTATCTCTGTAACCCTCTGCAGCCTCTTCACCCCCTCCCTATCTCTGTAACCCCCTCCACCCCCTCCCTATCTCTCTAACCCCTATACCACCCCATGTGCCCCCTCTGTTCGGAGTCACTCCCTACCCCTTGCCCACTTACTGAGGTACGGTGAGACCGATGGACAGAACGGGAGCTGGTCTTCATCCACCACGATGGGGGTGGTGAGGCTGAGATTGGCGTAGATATCTCCGGGCTGAGAGCTGTTGGCCTGGGAGGTGGTGGGCACTGATCTTGTCTTCCAGAGGGCACTGACGATGGCACTGACCCTCTGGCGCGATCCCTCGCGGTACACCAACAGAATGACCAACAGTTGGGCACTCCCCAGCACAGCCAGGAAACGCACTCTGGTGGGTATTTTCATTGGTATCTCACAGCGGGCCCCAAGGGGGATGGCACAAGGAACTGATGGAGTCACAGCCCAATGTCTGGCTCGTCCCCTTCAGAGGGGCATCACTCAGCAATACCACACCCCACCAACGTCCTCCTCCCACTCTGCGCTCTGATTGGCTCCAGAAAACACTGCTCGCTTGGCACTGTTAGAGGGTATTGATGGCGTTCCAGGGGGTTACTCGCTAGCGGGAGTTGGAAGGCCACTCCAAGATGGCGGCAGGAAAGGCCATGATGCACATCCTGGGAAGGCAGGGAGTGGGAGGGTCACGGGGTCACCTGCAAAGTCAGAAACAGAGAGTGAGATTCCTGAGGAACCTTCCTCAACTCAAAAAGACTCATCGGAGGGGTTCATTCGCACTCTACCCCGCACCAATGGACCCAAACCCCTTCCCGTTCACACCCACTGTACACCATCCCAATGAACTCAAACCCCTTCCCATTCCCTCCCACTCTACACTGTCCCAATGGACCCAAACCCCTTCCTGTTCATTGCTGCACTACACCATCTGTAACCCTCTCCAGCCCCTATGCCCCTCCCTATCCCTGTAACCCCCTGCTGCCCCTACACCCCCTCCCTTTCTCTGTAACCCCCTGCTGCCCCTACACCCCCTCCCTATCCCTGTAACACCCTCCAGCCCCTACACCCCCTCCCTATCTCTGTAACCCTCTCCAGCCCCTATGCCCCTCCCTATCTCTGTAACCCCCTCCCGCCCCTACACCCCCTCCCTATCTCTGTTACCCCTTTGTTGTGGTTCTGTTCGCCGAGCTGGAAGTTTTTGCTGCAAACGTTTCGTCCCCTGGCTAGGAGACATCATCAGTGCTGTGGGAGGCTCCTGCGAAGCGCTTCTTTGATGTTTCTTCCGGTATTTATAGTGGTCTGTCCTTGCCGCTTCCGGGTGTCAGTTTCAGCTGTCCGCTGTAGTGGTTTGTATATGGGGTCCAGGTCGATGTGTCTGTTGATGGAGTTTGTAGATGAATGCCATGCCTCTCGGAATTCCCTGGCTGTTCTCTGTCTGGCTTGCCCTTTCTCGACTGGGAAAACACTACTATCAAAGGGCATGCCAGACAGAGAACAGCCAGGGAATTCCTAGAGGCATGGCATTCATCCACAAACTCCATCAACACATTGACCTGGACCCCATATACAAACCACTACAGCGGACAGCTGAAACTGACACCGGAAGCGGCAAGGACAGACCACTATAAATACCGGAAGAAACATCAAAGAAGCGCTTCACAGGAGGCTCCCACAGCACTGATGATGTCTCCTAGCCAGGGGACGAAATGTTTGCAGCAAAAACTTCCAGCTCAGCGAACAGAACCACAACAACGGACACCCGAGCTACAAATCTTCACTCAGACTTTAAACTCTGCAACCCCCTCCAGCCCCGACACCCCCTCCCTATCTCTGTAACCCCCTCCCTGTCTCCTTCCCTCCCTCTGGAGGTCAGTGATAGTGTCACTGTCTCACCCTTTAGGGTGAACAGTTGGTGTGGGTCTCGGGCAGTGCCCACTGTGGGTAATCCTGGGCAGGCCATGCTCTGACCTTCCCCACCCTGTCTGTGTCCACACCCCTCCCTGATCAATGTGGTCTGGCTCCTGTTCCAGAACGTTCCGTCATGTTCAGACACCCAGAGCCGGTGACATGGTGTGTGAGAGGGAGCCGGGGGTCTGCAGGGAACGACGCTTCGGGGACCACCATCACCTGATGGCCTCGCGCCATTTCCACCAAGAGTGAGGCATGGTGTTACCATCACTACATCTCCCCCCCCCCCCCCCCCCCCACCATCAAACAGAGTAGAGCTCTCTCTACACTGTCCCCCCATCAAACACTCCCAGGGACAGTGACAGCACGGGGTTAGATACAGAGTAAAGCTCCCTCTACACTGTTCCCCCCCCATCAAACACTCCCAGGGACAGGGACAGCACGGGGTTAGATACAGAGTAAAGCTCCCTCTACACTGTCCCACCATCAAACACTCCCAGGGACAGGGACGGCACGGGGTTAGATACAGAGTAAAGCTCCCTCTACACTGCCCCCCCCCCCCCACCATCAAACACTCCCAGGGACAGGGACAGCACGGGGTTAGATACAGAGTAAAGCTCCCTCTACACTGTCCCCCCCCCACCATCAAACACTCCCAGGGACAGGGACAGCACGGGGTTAGATACAGAGTAAAACTCCCTCTACACTGTCCGCCCCCCACCATCAAACACTCCCAGGGACAGGGACAGCACGGGGTTAGATATCGATTTAAGCAAAGATGCAAATGTGACAGAAAGGATAAGGTTTTGTGTATGTTCATACAATTAACCTTCCTCACACCCATCACACACACTCTCACTCCCCCTCTCTCACACTCTCACTCCCCCTCTCTCACACTCTCACTCCCCCTCTCTAACACTCTCACTCCCCCTCTCACTCCCCTCTAACACTCTCTCACTCCCCCTCTCTCACACTCTCACTCCCCCTCTCTCACACTCTCACTCCCCCCTCACACACTCTCACTCCCCCTCACACACTCTCACTCCCCCTCACACACTCTCACTCCCCCTCTCACACACTCTCACTCCCCCTCTCACACACTCTCACCCCCTCTCTCACACTCTCACTCCCCTCTCTCACACTCTCACTCCCCTCTCTCACACTCTCACTCCCCTCTCTCACACTCTCACTCCCCCTCTCACACACTCTCACTCTCCCTCTCACACACTCTCACTCCCCCCTCACACACTCTCACTCCCCCTTTCTCACACTCTCACTCCCCTCTCTCACACTCTCACTCCCCCCCTCACTCTCACTCCCCTCTAACACTCTCTCACTCCCCTCTCTCACACTCTCACTCCTCCTCTCACACAGTCTCACTCCCCCTCTCACACACTCTCACTCTCCCTCTCACACACTCTCACTCCCCCCTCACACACTCTCACTCCCCCTTTCTCACACTCTCACTCCCCTCTCTCACACTCTCACTCCCCCCCTCACTCTCACTCCCCTCTAACACTCTCTCACTCCCCTCTCTCACACTCTCACTCCCCCTCTCTCACACTCTCACTCCTCCTCTCACACAGTCTCACTCCCCCTCTCTCACTCCCCGCCCACTCACACTCTCACTCCCCCTCTCACTCACTCTCTCACTCCCCCTCTCACACACACTCTCACTCTCTCACTCCCCCCTCTCAAACTCTCACTCCCACTCTCTCACTCTCACTCCTCCTCCTACACTTCTCACTCCCCTCTCTCACACTCTCACTCCCCCCCTCTCTCACTCTCACTCCCCACTCACACTCTCTCACTCCCCCCTCTCTCACTCTCACTCCCCCTCTCACTCTCACTCCCCCCTCACACACTCTCACTCCCCCTCACACACTCTCACTCCCCCTCTCACACACTCTCACTCCCCTCTCTCACACTCTCACTCCCCCTCTCACACACTCTCACACTCCCTCTCACACACTCTCACTCCCCCCTCACACACTCTCACTCCCCCTTTCTCACTCACTCCCACTCCCCCTTTCTCACTCACTCCCCCCTCACACACTCTCATTCCCCCTTTCTCACTCACTTCCCCCCTCACACTGTCTCACTCCCCGTCTCTCTCACACTCTCACTCCCCCTCTCTCAGTCTCACTCAGCCTGTTGCCCTTCAAGTCCCTTTCCCCTCTCACCCTAAACCTATGCCCCTCTAGTTCTGGACTCCCCCACCCCAGGGAAAAGACCTTGTCTATTTAAACTTATACTCGCACCACACCAGGTTATAGTCCACCAGGCTTCTTTGGAAGCAGTAGCTTTCGGAGTGACGTTCCTTCATCAGGTGTTTGTGAAGAGTGAGATTGTAAGACCCAGAATTTACCGGAAACATCTCCAGTGTTATGTAACTGAAATGAGATATTGTGAAAGTCCTGGGTTGTTTGTTCAGTCTCTCACCTGTTCGAATGGGTGTGTCAGTTTCAGTTCTTTAATAGATAATCCATAAAGCCTTTATTTTAAAAGTTACATTCCCAAATGAACTTTAACAATTGGTGTTGTTTCGGCCCAGATCATGTATTGAAGGTGTGAGTTGCCCTGTGTGAGGCTGTCTGTGCCACAGTGGGCAGACCGATTCTCATCTAAAGAAGGGATTTACAGAATCGTACACGGATTCATGTAGTTTTTGAGCAAAATACAATGTAACTCTGCAAGTTCAAATACACCCCATAAACGTGTATCTGTGTGTGTGTGTGTGTGTGTGTGTGTAGAAATATGTGTGAGTGTGTGTGCGTGAGAGTGTGTGTGTGTGTAGTGCAATGGTGATTACCTGTAGTGTGACACGATCGCCTGTAGTGTAACATGATTACCTGTAGTGTAACATGACCCCAAGGTCCCGGTTGAGGCCCTCCCTATGGGAACTGTGACCTTCGTGATCAGCCCCTGCTCGGCCACTTCCCTCTGCTGCCTGGATACCAAAGGGCACCCTGTGGGTTGCAGTGCCAGTCTGTCTCTCGAGGGCATCACTGCGGTTTAGTCAGGAGGTCGGCCCTCTCCACCAGGATGGAATCGCAGCAACTGCCTCACCACTCAACACCAACAGCTGCCAATCCTCGAGCACCGTCCTCCAACTCATTCGCTTTCTCCTCGACCACAACATCTTCACCTTTAACAAACAGTTGGTCTCTAGCTCGGTATTATATCTAAATCCTGTTAAGGAGCGCCCGGGTCGAGGATGGGACACTGTTCGGGAGAGGATATGGTGGAACGTTGGAAAGGTAGTAAGGCCCCCTGAGAACAAGGGGGAAGATCTCCATTCAAACATGTATAATTTTTTTTTTGTTCTTATTGTTTGGAAATAGCTTCCTTTTTATCATACACTCATAACAGTATTAGAGAACATTTTCTCTTATTTGAAAAATGTAAGCGACTCAACTATACACTCTGGATGATTGTGGATTAGTTGAATTTTGATGATTATATATTTAAGATTTATTTTTATATTAATGTTTGTGCTTGAAAATTCTGCTTATTTTTGTAAATTTGTCAAAATGTTAAATTTCCAATAAAAATATCTATATAACTAACAGTTGGTCATCCAGACCCCCGGCACTCCATGGGGACCACATTTACAGCCCAATATGGCAACATCTCCGTGTACAGGTTCGAAGAATATTACTTCTCTATGCAGGATCTCCAACCAACATTGTAGACCAGGTACATTGACGACATTCCCATCCCCTGGACCCATGGCGAGGAGTCACTGATAAAACTACACAGTGACATCAACACGTTTCATCCCACCATCAAACTCCCCATGGCCTACTCACAGCTGTCTGTCTCATTCTGGGACCCGTGCATCTCCATCGAGGAGGGACCCCTCAGCCCCACACTCTCCCACAAACCCACCCCAACCTCACAATGCTCCACTCCCCCAGCTTCCACCCAAAACAGATTAAACCAGCCATTCCCTATTGACAAGCCCCACACGGACACCGGGTCTGCTCAGATGAGGAGGAATGTGACGGACGCTGGAAGTACTCAGGGACGCCCTCACACCAACGGGGTACGATGCCCAACTCATCGATCGCCAGTTCCGAATTCCCACAGCAAGGGACGGTACTGACCTCCCCAGGAGACAGACACGTGCTGTAACTGACAGGGTCCCCTTCGTTGTTCAGTATTTCCCAGGAGCTGAAACATTACACCATCTTCATCACAACCTGTAACACAATGAAGGGTCAGGGCTGAGGGAGTGGGCACCGTCGGAGGGTCAGTGCTGAGGGAGTGGGCACTGTCGGAAGGTCAGTGCTGAGGGAGTGGGCACTGTCACAGGGTCAGTGCTGAGGGAGTGGGCACTGTCGGAGGGTCAGTGCTGAGGGGGTGGGCACTGTCAGAGGGTCAGTGCTGAGGGGGTGGGCACCGTCAGAGGGTCAGTGCTGAGGGAGTGGGCACCGTCGGAGGGTCAGTGCTGAGGGAGTGGGCACCGTCGGAGGGTCAGTGCTGAGGGAGCGGGCACCGTCGGAAGGTCAGTGCTGAGGGAGCGGGCACCGTCGGAGGGTCAGTGCTGAGGGAGCGGGCACTGTCGGAGGGTCAGTGCTGAGGGAGCGGGCACTGTCGGAGGGTCAGTGCTGAGGGAGTGTGCACTGTCGGAGGGTCAGTGCTGAGGGAGCGCTGCACTGTCGGAGGGTCAGGGCTGAGGGAGTGGGCACTGTCGGAGGGTCAGGGCTGAGGGAGTGGGCACTGTCGGAGGGTCAGTGCTGAGGGAGTGGGCACTGTCGGAGGGTCAGTGCTGAGGGAGGGGGCACTGTCGGAGGGTCAGGGCTGAGGGAGTGGGCACTGTCAGAGGGGGGTGATGGGTCGCGGGTGACTGTGTTGTCCTGCCCTGTCCCTGTGTGAATGAGCCCCTCCCCACGACCCCTCCTGTCCCTGAGCTGTGTCCTTTGACCTGTCTGTTCCCAGGATGACATTCCCACCCAGATGTGTTCCCAGCCTCACACCGGCCTCTCCTTCCTCCCTCCCGAACACTGTCACCTTCGCCCTGGTCAGGAGGGTGGGTGGGGGGAATGGCCGGAGCGGCCATTTTCTCTGCCCCACCTCCCCCATCCCCACCCCCACTGTCGGTGATCTCGATCCCCCACCGCGCTGTTAGTCACAGCTCTCATTCCTTTCCCCATCAGTGGGATGGGGTTGGTGGGGGGGGGGGGTGGGGGAAGGGCCCCCATTTCCACATCGCAGCCCTCCCGAGATCTGGAGAGAGTCAGCACTTTCCCGGGGCCTGGTCCGTCCTGTAATCCAGTCGGGAACGGGGTCCGCATTCTCCGGCAGACGGATAAACCAGGGCATCGAGAAAACTCTGCCCCCCAACGCGCTGTGCAGCTCAGTCCTCCTTTACCTGAGGCAGGGTAGTTTATGGAGGATGAGGCAGTGAAGGTGGGAGGGAGTGGTTGGGGATGTGCCGAGATTGTCAGGGACACAGCAGCCTCAGGGCAATGAATGTGTTTTCCCTTTACTCAGTTCCGGGAGGAGGGCGTTGCTGGAAAGGCAGCATTTATTATCGCCTCCCTCATCATCCCCGAGGGCAGTCAGCAATCAGTCATGTTGCTGAGAGTCTGGAGTCACGTGTAGGCCCAGCCCAGGGAAGGCTCACCATTCCCTTCCCTCAGGGACATTCCAACCATGGATTCGCAGTCAGCATTAGACACTTAATTTCCAGATCGTAATTAAATTCACTCTCCACCACCGAGCTGCAGTGGGATTTGAACCCGGGTCCCCCAGAGCGTTCCCTGGGGAAACAGGCCTGCGATAATCCCACTAGACCTGTGATAATCCCAGTAGGCCTGCGATAATCCCACTAGGCCTGCGATAATCCCACCAGGCCTGTGATAATCCCACTAGGCCTGCGATAATCCCACTAGGCCTGTGATAATCCCACTAGGCCTGTGATAATACCACTAGGCCTGCGATAATCCCACTAGGCCATCTCCACCACCTTGTTACAGGGGGCTGCGATCGGGGTGGACAAATCGGGGGCCCGGGTGGAGTTGAACCCTGAAAACTGTGAGGATTCCCTGTGAAAGGAACAAGGCAAAGGGAGTCCTGGGGCCATTACTGAGCTCTGAGGGACCTGGGGGGAGGTGAACAGGGCACCGAAGGGGACCCTCACACAGCAGTGGGGGTCACGTTTGAGCGGGACAGGACTTTGGTGAGGCCGCTGTGGGAATACTGTGTGCAGCGCTGGTCCCTGCACTGCAGGAAGGTTGGGGACTGCACTGGACGGGGTGTTGGGGGAAGATCATGTTAACCCTGGGATGGAGCACGACGTTCCCAGGGTTGGAGGGTCTGAGCTACAGGGAGAGGCTGAACAGGCTGGGGCTGTTTTCCCTGGAGCGTCGGAGGCTGAGGGGTGACCTTATAGAGGTTTATAAAACCATGAGGGGCATGGAGAGGGTAAATAGACAAGGTCTTTTCCCCCTGGGGTGGGGGAGTCCAGAACTAGAGGGGCATAGGTTTAGGGTGAGAGGGGAAAGATATAAAAGGGACCTAAGGGGCAACTTTTTCCCCCAGAGGGTGGTACGTGTATGGGATGAGCTGCCAGAGGACGTGGTGGGGGCTGGTACAATGACAACATTTAAGAGGCATCTGGATGGGGACATGAATAGGAAGGGTTTGGAGGGATATGGGCCGGGTGCTGGCAGGTGGGACTACACTGGGTTGGGATATCTGGGTCAGCATGGACGGGTTGGGCCGAAGGGTCTGTTTCTGTGCTGGACAGTTCCCTGAATCGATGGCTCTGAGTGAAACCAATGGGATGTTACTGACATGGGATTCGTTGTCACCTTCAAATTCCATATTTTAATTGAATACACATTCCATCAGTGACCCCCCATTGACCTTCGAACCTGGGTCCCAGAAGGTGTCCCATCTCTCTGTGTTAGCGTTCAAGGCCACCAAGCACGTCTCACTCACTCTACCCTCCCCTCCCCCACCCTCCACCCTCCAGAGAACGTTCTGGGCTCCCAGGTAACTATTATTCTGTATATAAACCACCCCGAACCCCTCGATTAGATTCCAGTCTGTAACTCCCTCCTGGAGTATCTGTTATTCTGTATATAAACCACCCCGAACCCCTTGATTAGATTCCAGTCTGTAACTCCCTCCCGGGTATCTGTTATTCTGTATATAAACCACCCCGAACCCCTCGGTTAGATTCCAGTCTGTAACTCCCTCCCGGGGTATCAGTTATTCTGTATGTAAACCACCCCGAACCCCTCGATTAGATTCCAGTCTGTAACTCCCTCCTGGGTATCTGTTATTCTGTATATAAACCACCCTGAATCCCTCGATGAGATTCCAGTCTGTAACTCCCTCCCGGTATCTGTTATTCTGTACATAAACCATCCCGAACCCCTCAATTAGATTCCAGTCTGTAACTCCCTCCTGGGTATGTATTATTCTGTATATAAACTACCCTGAACCCCTCGATTAGATTCCAGTCTGTAACTCCCTCACGGGGTATCTGTTATCCTGTATATAAACTACCCTGAACCCCTCAATTAGATTCCAGTCTGTAACTATTTCCTGGGTATGTATTATTCTGTATATAAACTACCCTGAACCCCTCGATTAGATTCCAGTCTGTAACTCCCTCACGGGGTATCTGTTATCCTGTATATAAACCACCCCGAACCCCTCGATTAGATTCCAGTCTGTAACTCCCTCCTGGTGTATCTGTTATTCTGTATATAAAACACCCCGCACGCCTCGATTAGATCCCAGTCTGTAACTCCCTCCCGGGGTATCTGTTAATCTGTATATAAACCACTCCGGACCACACGATTAGATTCCAGTCTGTAACTCCCTCACGGGGTATCTGTTATCCTGTATATAAACTACCCTGAACCCCTCAATTAGATTCCAGTCTGTAACTATTTCCTGGGTATGTATTATTCTGTATATAAACTACCCTGAACCCCTCGATTAGATTCCAGTCTGTAACTCCCTCACGGGGTATCTGTTATTCTGTATATAAACCACCCCAAACCCCTCGATTAGATTCCAGTCTGTAATTCCCTCCCGGGTGTCTTCTTCTGGACATAAACCACCCTCAACCCCTCGATTAGATTCCAGTCTGTAACTCCCTCTCGGGTATCAGTTATTCTGTATATA
This sequence comes from Hemiscyllium ocellatum, assembly GCF_020745735.1. Taxonomy (NCBI): domain Eukaryota; kingdom Metazoa; phylum Chordata; class Chondrichthyes; order Orectolobiformes; family Hemiscylliidae; genus Hemiscyllium; species Hemiscyllium ocellatum. Next base: position 39,349,238 of record NC_083438.1, read on the forward strand.
AACGACCCCCGAATTTCTCGATTAAATTCTAGTCTGTAACTCCCTCCTGGGTATCTGTCATTCTGTATATAAAACACCCCGTACGCCTCGATTAGATCCCAGTCTGTAACTCCCTCCCGGGGTATCTGTTATTCTGTATACAAACCACCCTGAACCCCGCGATTCGATTCCAGTATGTAACTCCCTCCCGGGTATCTGTTATTCTGTATATAAACCACCCTGAACCCCTCGATTAGATTCCAGTCTGTAACTCCCTCCCGGGTGTCTATTCTTCTGTATATAAACCACCCTGAACCCCTCGATTAGATTCCAGTCTGTAAATCGCTCCTGGGTATCTGTTTTCTGTATACAAAACACCCTGAACCTCTCGATTAGATCCCAATCTGTAACTCCATCCGGGGTATCTGTTATTCTGTATATAAACCACCCCGATCCCCTCGATTAGATTCCAGTCTGTAACTCCCTCCCGGGTATCTGTCAATCTGTATATAAGCCATCCCGAAACCCTCGATTAGATCCCAGTCTGTAACTCCCACCATGGTATCTGTTATTCTGTATATAAACCACCCCGAAACACTCGATTAGATTCTAGTCTGTAACTCCCATCTGGGTACCAGTTATTCTGTATATAAACCACACCAAACCCCTCGAATAGATCCCAATCTGTAACTCCATCCCGGGTATCTGATATTCTGTATATGAACCACCCCGATCCCCTCAATTAGATTCCAGTCTATAACTCCCTCCTGGGTATCTGTTATTCTGTATATAAACCACCCCGAACCCCTCAATTAGATTCCTGTCTGTAACTCCCTCCCGGGTATCTGTCATTCTGTATATAAACCACCCTGAACGCCTCGATTAGATTCCAGTCAGTAACTCCCTCCTGGGGGTGCTGTTATTCTGTATATAAACCACCATGATCCCCTTGATTAGATTCCATTCTGTAACTCCCTCCCGGGTATCTGTTATTCTATATAAAAACCACCCTGAACCCCTCGATTAGATATAAGTGCGGAACTCCCTACCGAGTATCTGTTATTCTGTATATAAACCACCCTGAACCCCTCGATTAGATTCCTGTCTGTAACTCCCTCCCGGGTATCTGTCATTCTGTATATAAGCCATCCCGAAACCATCGATTAGATTCTAGTCTGTAACTCCCATCTGGGTATCTGTTATTCTGTATATAAACCACACCAAACCCCTCGAATAGATCCCAATCTGTAACTCCATCCCAGGTATCTGTTATTCTGTATATGAACCACCCCGATCCCCTCAATTAGATTCTAGTCTGTAACTCCCACCATGGTACCTGTTATTCTGTTTCTAAACCACCCCGAACCCTCGATTAGATTCCAGTCTGTAACTCCCTCCCGGGTGTCTGTTCTTCTGTTTATAAACCACCCTGTACACCTCGATTAGATTCCAGTCTGGAACTCCTTCCCAGGATATGTGTTATTCTGTATATAAACCACCCAGTACCCCTCAATGAGATTCCAGTATGTAACTCCCTCCCGGGTATCTGTTATTCTGTATATAAACCATCCTGAACCCCTCGATTAGATTCCAGTCTGTAACTCCCTCCCGGGTGTCTATTCTTCTGGATATAAACCACCCTGCACCCCTCGATTAGATTCCAGTCTGTAACTCCTTCCTGGGTATGTGTTATTCTGTATATAAACCACCCCGAACCCCTCGATTAGATTCCAGTCTGTAACTCCCTCCTGAGTATCTGTTATTCTGTATATAAACCATTCCGAACGCCTCGATTAGATTCCAGTCTGTAACTCCCTCCTGGGGTATCTGTTATACTGTATATAAACCACCCCGAGCCACTCGATTAGATTCCAGTCTGTAACTCCCTCCTGGGTATCTGTTATTCTGTATATAAACCACCCCGAACCCCTCAATTAGATTCCAGTCTGTAACTCCCCCCGGGTATCTGTTATTCTGTATATAAACCACCCTGAACGCCTCGATTAGATTCCAGTCAGTAACTCCCTCCTGGGGGTGCTGTTATTCTGTATATAAACCACCATGATCCCCTCGATTAGATTCCATTCTGTAACTCCCTCCCGGGTATCTGTTATTCTATATAAAAACCACCCTGAACCCCTCGATTAGATATAAGTGCAGAACTCCCTACCGGGTATCTGTTATTCTGTATATAAACCACCCTGAACCCCTCGATTAGATTCCTGTCTGTAACTCCCTCCCGGGTATCTGTCATTCTGTATATAAGCCATCCCGAAACCCTCGATTAGATCCTCGTCTGTAACTCCCACCATGGTATCTGTTATTCTGTATATAAACCACCCCGAAACCCTCGATTAGATTCTAGTCTGTAACTCCCATCTGGGTATCTGTTATTCTGTATATAAACCACAACAAACCCCTCGAATAGATCCCAATCTGTAACTCCATCCCGGGTATCTGATATTCTGTATATGAACCACCCCGATCCCCTCAATTAGATTCTAGTCTGTAACTCCCACCATGGTATCTGTTATTCTGTTTCTAAACCACCCCGAAACCCTCGATTAGATTCCAGTCTGTAACTCCCTCCCGGGTGTCTGTTCTTCTGTTTATAAACCACCCTGTACACCTCGATCAGATTCCAGTCTGTAACTCCCTCCCAGGATATGTGTTATTCTGTATATAAACCACCCAGTACCCCTCAATTAGATTCCAGTATGTAACTCCCTCCCGGGTATCTGTTATTCTGTATATAAACCACCCTGAACCCCTCGATTAGATTCCAGTCTGTAAATCCCTCCTGGGTATCTGTTTTCTGTATGCAAAACACCCTGAACCTCTCGATTAGATCCTCGTCTGTAACTCACTCCCGGGTATCTGTTATTCTGTATATAAACGACTCCCGAAACTCTCGATTAGATTCCAGTCTGTAACTCCCTCCCGGGTGTCTGTTCTTCTATATATAAACCACCCAGTACCCCTCAATTAGATTCCAGTCTGTACCTCCTTCCTGGGTATGTGTTATTCTGTATATAAACCACCCCGAACCCCTCGATTAGATTCCAGTCTGTAACTCCCTCCTGAGTATCTGTTATTCTGTATATAAACCACCCCGAGCCACTCGATTAGATTCCAGTCTGTAACTCCCTCCTGGGTATCTGTTATTCTGTATATAAACCACCCTGAACCCCTCAATTAGATTCCAGTCTGTAACTCCCTCCCAGGTATCTGTTATTCTGTATATAAACCACCCTGAACGCCTCGATTAGATTCCAGTCAGTAACTCCCTCCTGGGGGTGCTGTTATTCTGTATATAAACCACCATGATCCCCTCGATTAGATTCCATTCTGTAACTCCCTCCCGGGTATCTGTTATTCTATATAAAAACCACCCTGAACCCCACGATTAGATATAAGTGCGGAACTCCCCACCGGGTATCTGTTATTCTGTATATAAACCACCCTGAACCCCTCGATTAGATTCCTGTCTGTAACTCCCTCCCGGGTATCTGTCATTCTGTATATAAGCCATCCCGAAACCCTCGATTAGATTCCAGTCTGTAACTCCCTCCTGGGTATCTGTTATTCTGTATATAAACCACCCCGAACCCCTCAATTAGATTCTAGTTTGTAACTCCCTCCCGGGTATCTGTTTTTCTGTATATAAACCACCCTGAACGCCTCGATTAGATTCCAGTCAGTAACTCCCTCCTGGGGGTGCTGTTATTCTGTATATAAGCCACCATGATCCCCTCGATTAGATTCCATTCTGTAACTCCCTACCGGGTATCTGTTATTCTGTATATAAACCACCCTGAACCCCTCGATTAGATTCCTGTCTGTAACTCCCTCCGGGTATCTGTCATTCTGTATATAAGCCATCCCGAAACCCTCGATTAGATCCTCGTCTGTAACTCCCACCATGGTATCTGTTATTCTGTATATAAACCACCCCGAAACCCTCGATTAGATTCTAGTCTGTAACTCCCATCTGGGTATCTGTTATTCTGTATATAAACCACAACAACCCCTCGAATAGATCCCAATCTGTAACTCCATCCCGGGTATCTGATATTCTGTATATGAACCACCCCGATCCCCTCAATTAGATTCTAGTCTGTAACTCCCACCATGGTATCTATTATTCTGTTTCTAAACCACCCCGAAACCCTCGATTAGATTCCAGTCTGTAACTCCCTCCCGGGTGTCTGTTCTTCTGTTTATAAACCACCCTGTACCCCTCAATTAGATTCCAGTATGTAACTCCCTCCCGGGTATCTGTTATTCTGTATATAAACCACCCTGAACCCCCGATTAGATTCCGGTCTGTAACTTCTTCCCGGGTATCTGTTATTCTGTATATAAACCACCCTGAACCCCTCGATTAGATTCCAGTCTGTAACTCCCTCCCGGGTGTCTATTCTTCTGTATATAAACCACCCTGAACCCTCGATTAGATTCCAGTCTGTAAATCCCTCCTGGGTATCTGTTTTCTGTATACAAAACACCCTGAACCTCTCGATTAGATCCTCGTCTGTAACTCACTCCCGGGTATCTGTTATTCTGTATATAAACGACTCCCAAAACTCTCGATTAGATTCCAGTCTGTAACTCCCTCCCGGGTGTCTGTTCTTCTATATATAAACCACCCAGTACCCCTCAATTAGATTCCAGTCTGTAACTCCTTCCTGGGTGTGTGTTATTCTGTATATAAACCACCCCGAACCCCTCGATTAGATTCCAGTCTGTAACTCCCTCCTGAGTATCTGTTATTCTGTATATAAACCATTCCGAACGCCTCGATTAGATTCCAGTCTGTAACTCCCTCCTGGGGTATCTGTTATTCTGTATATAAACCACCCCGAGCCACTCGATTAGATTCCAGTCTGTAACTCCCTCCCGGGTATCTGTTATTCTGTATATAAACCACCCTGAACGCCTCGATTAGATTCCAGTCAGTAACTCCCTCCTGGGGGTGCTGTTATTCTGTATATAAACCACCATGATCCCCTCGATTAGATTCCATTCTGTAACTCCCTCCCGGGTATCTGTTATTCTATATAAAAACCACCCTGAACCCCTCGATTAGATATAAGTGCGGAACTCCCTACCGGGTATCTGTTATTCTGTATATAAACCACCCCGAACCCCTCGATTAGATTCCTGTCTGTAACTCCCTCCCGGGTGTCTATTCTGTATATAAACCACCCTGAACCCCTCGATTAGATTCCAGTCTGTAAATCCCTCCTGGGTATCTGTTTTCTGTATACAAAACACCCTGAACCTCTCGATTAGATCCTCGTCTGTAACTCACTCCCGGGTATCTGTTATTCTGTATATAAACGACTCCCGAAACTCTCGATAAGATTCCAGTCTGTAACTCGCTCCCGGGTGTCTGTTCTTCTATATATAAACCACCCAGTACCCCTCAATTAGATTCCAGTCTGTAACTCCTTCCTGGGTATGTGTTATTCTGTATATAAACCACCCCGAACCCCTCGATTAGATTCCAGTCTGTAACTCCCTCCTGAGTATCTGTTATTCTGTATATAAACCATTCCGAACGCCTCGATTAGATTCCAGTCTGTAACTCCCTCCTGGGGTATCTGTTATACTGTATATAAACCACCCCGAGCCACTCGATTAGATTCCAGTCTGTAACTCCCTCCTGGGGGTGCTGTTATTCTGTATATAAACCACCATGATCCCCTCGATTAGATTCCATTCTGTAACTCCCTCCCGGGTATCTGTTATTCTATAAAAAACCACCCTGAACCCCTCGATTAGATATAAGTGCGGAACTCCCTACCGGGTATCTGTTATTCTGTATATAAACCACCCTGAACCCCTCGATTAGATTCCTGTCTGTAACTCCCTCCCGGGTATCTGTCATTCTGTATATAAGCCATCCCGAAACCCTCGATTAGATCCTCGTCTGTAACTCCCACCATGGTATCTGTTATTCTGTATATAAACCACCCCGAAACCCTCGATTAGATTCTAGTCTGTAACTCCCATCTGGGTATCTGTTATTCTGTATATAATCTTCGAGTAAAAAATGAGGTCTGCAGATGCTGGAGATCACAGCTGCAAATGTGTTGCTGGTCAAAGCACAGCAGGTTAGGCAGCATCTCAGGAATAGAGAATTCGACGTTTCGAGCATAAGCCCTTCATCAGGAATAAGAGAGAGAGAGCCAAGCAGGCTAACACTTTAACTCCCCCTCCCACTCCACCGAGGACATGCAGGTCCTTGGACTCCTCCACGGCAGAACACAACTACACGACGGCTGGAGGAGGAGCGCCTCATCTTCCGCCTGGGAACCCTCCAACCACAAGGTATGAATTCAGATTTCTCCAGCTTCCTCATTTCCCTCCCCCCACCTTGTCTCAGTCGGTTCCCTCAACTCAGCACCGCCCTCCTAACCTGCAATCCTCTTCCTGACCTCTCCGCCCCCACCCCACTCCGGCCTATCACCCTCACCTTGACCTCCTTCCACCTATCCCACCTCCATCGCCCCTCCCCCTAGTCCCTCCTCCCTACCTTTATCTTAGCCTGCTTGGCTCTCTCTCTCTTATTCCTGATGAAGGGCTTATGCTCGAAACGTCGAATTCTCTATTCCTGAGATGCTGCCTAACCTGCTGTGCTTTGACCACCAACACATTTGCATTCTGTATATAAACCACAACAAACCCCTCGAATAGATCCCAATCTGTAACTCCATCCCGGGTATCTGATATTCTGTATATGAACCACCCCGATTCCCTCAATTAGATTCTAGTCTGTAACTCCCACCATGGTATCTGTTATTCTGTTTCTAAACCACCCCGAAACCCTCGATTAGATTCCAGTCTGTAACTCCCTCCCGGGTGTCTGTTCTTCTATATATAAACCACCCAGTACCCCTCAATTAGATTCCAGTCTGTAACTCCTTCCTGGGTATGTGTTATTCTGTATATAAACCACCCCGAACCCCTCGATTAGATTCCAGTCTGTAACTCCCTCCCGGGTGTCTGTTCTTCTGTTTATAAACCACCCTGTACACCTCGATTAGATTCCAGTCTGTAACTCCCTCCCAGGATATGTGTTATTCTGTATATAAACCACCCACTACCCCTCAATTAGATTCCAGTATGTAACTCCCTCCCGGGTATCTGTTATTCTGTATATAAACCACCCTGAACCCCTCGATTAGATTCCAGTCTGTAACTCCCTCCCGGGTGTCTATTCTTCTGTATATAAACCACCCTGAACCCCTCGATTAGATTCCAGTCTGTAAATCCCTCCTGGGTATCTGTTTTCTGTATACAAAACACCCTGAACCTCTCGATTAGATCCTCGTCTGTAACTCACTCCCGGGTATCTGTTATTCTGTATATAAACGACTCCCGAAACTCTCGATTAGATTCCAGTCTGTAACTCCCTCCCGGGTGTCTGTTCTTCTATATATAAACCACCCAGTACCCCTCAATTAGATTCCAGTCTGTACCTCCTTCCTGGGTATGTGTTATTCTGTATATAAACCATTCCGAACGCCTCGATTAGATTCCAGTCTGTAACTCCCTCCTGGGGTATCTGTTATTCTGTATATAAACCACCCCGAGCCACTCGATTAGATTCCAGTCTATAACTCCCTCCTGGGTATCTGTTATTCTGTATATAAACCACCCCGAACCCCTCAATTAGATTCCAGTCTGTAACTCCCTCCCAGGTATCTGTTATTCTGTATATAAACCACCCTGAACGCCTCGATTAGATTCCAGTCAGTAACTCCCTCCTGGGGGTGCTGTTATTCTGTATATAAACCACCATGATCCCCTCGATTAGATTCCATTCTGTAACTCCCTCCCGGGTATCTGTTATTCTATATAAAAACCACCCTGAACCCCACGATTAGATATAAGTGCGGAACTCCCTACCGGGTATCTGTTATTCTGTATATAAACCACCCTGAACCCCTCGATTAGATTCCTGTCTGTAACTCCCTCCCGGGTATCTGTCATTCTGTATATAAGCCATCCCGAAACCCTCGATTAGATTCCAGTCTGTAACTCCCTCCTGGGTATCTGTTATTCTGTATATAAACCACCCCGAACCCCTCAATTAGATTCCAGTTTGTAACTCCCTCCCGGGTATCTGTTATTCTGTATATAAACCACCCTGAACGCCTCGATTAGATTCCAGTCAGTAACTCCCTCCTGGGGGTGCTGTTATTCTGTATATAAACCACCATGATCCCCTCGATTAGATTCCATTCTGTAACTCCCTACCGGGTATCTGTTATTCTGTATATAAACCACCCTGAACCCCTCGATTAGATTCCTGTCTGTAACTCCCTCCCGGGTATCTGTCATTCTGTATATAAGCCATCCCGAAACCCTCGATTAGATCCTCGTCTGTAACTCCCACCATGGTATCTGTTATTCTGTATATAAACCACCCCGAAACCCTCGATTAGATTCTAGTCTGTAACTCCCATCTGGGTATCTGTTATTCTGTATATAAACCACAACAAACCCCTCGAATAGATCCCAATCTGTAACTCCATCCCGGGTATCTGATATTCTGTATATGAACCACCCCGATCCCCTCAATTAGATTCTAGTCTGTAACTCCCACCATGGTATCTGTTATTCTGTTTCTAAACCACCCCGAAACCCTCGATTAGATTCCAGTCTGTAACTCCCTCCCGGGTGTCTGTTCTTCTGTTTATAAACCACCCTGTACACCTCGATTAGATTCCAGTCTGTAACTCCCTCCCAGGATATGTGTTATTCTGTATATAAACCACCCAGTACCCCTCAATTAGATTCCAGTCTGTAACTCCTTCCTGGGTATGTGTTATTCTGCATATAAACCACCCCGAACCCCTCGATTAGATTCCATTCTGTAACTCCCTCCCGGGTATCTGTTATTCTTTATAAAAACCACCCCGAACCCCTCGATTAGATTCCATTCTGTAACTCCCTCCCGGGTATCTGTTATTCTTTATAAAAACCACCCTGAACCCCTCGATTAAATTCCTGTCTGTAACTCCCTCCGGGTATCTGTCATTCTGTATATAAGCCATCCCGAAACCCTCGATTAGATCCTCGTCTGTAACTCACTCCTGGATATCTGTTATTCTGTAGATAAACGACTCCCGAAACTCTCGATTAGATTCTAGTCTGTAGCTCGCATCCGGGTATCTGTTATTCTGTATATAAACCACCCCAAACCCCTCGAATAGACCCCAATCTGTAACTCCATCCCGGGTATCTGATATTCTGTATATGAACCACCCCGATCCCCTCGATTAGATTCCAGTCTGTAACTCCCACCATGGTATCTGTTATTCTGTATATAAACCATTCCGAACCCCTCGTTAAGATCCTAGTCTGTACCTCCCTTCTGGGGTATCTGTTATTCTGTATATAAACCAACCCGAACCCCTCGATTAGATTCCAGTCTGTAACTCCCTCCCGGGTGTCTGTTATTCTGTATATAAACCACCCAGTACCCCTCGATTAGATTCCAGACTGTAACTCCTTCCCGGGTATCTGTCATTCTATATATAAGCCATCCCGAAACCCTCGATTAGATCCTCGTCTGTAACTCACTCCCGGATATCTGTTATTCTGTATATAAACGACTCCCGAAACTCTCAATTTGATTCTAGTCTGGAACTCCCATCCGGGTATCTGTTATTCTGTATATAAACAACCCCGATCGCCTCGATTAGATTCTAGTCTGTAACTCCCTCCATGGTATCTGTTATTCTGTATATAAACCACCCCGAAACCCTCGATTATTTCCAGTCTGTAACTCCCTCCTGAGTATCTGTTATTCTGTATATAAACCATTCCGAACCCCTCGATAAGATCCCAATCTGTAAGTCCATCCCGGGTATGTGTTATTCTGTATATAAACCAACCCGAACCCCTCGATTAGATTCCAGTCTGTAACACCCTCCGGGTATCTGTTATTCTGTATATAAAACACGCCGAACCCCATGACTAGATTCCAGTCTGTAACTCCCTCCCGGGTATCTGTCATTCTGTATATAAAACACCCCGCACGCCTCGATTAGATTCCAGTCTGTAACTGCCTCCCGGGGTATCTGTTCTTCTGTATATAAACCACCCTGAACCCCTCGATTAGATTCCAGTCTGCAAGTCCCTCCTGGGTATCTGTTTTCTGTATACAAAACACCCTGAACCTCTCGATTAGATCCCAATCTGTAACTCCATCCGGGGTATCTGTTATTCTGTATATAAACCACCCCGATCCCCTCGATTAGATTCCAGTCTGTGACTCCCTCCCGGGTGTCTGTTCTTCTATATATAAACCACCCAGTACCCCTCAATTAGATTCCAGTCTGTAACTCCTTCCAGGGTATGCGTTATTCTGTGTATAAACCACCCCGAGCCCCTCGATTAGATTCCAGTCTGTAACTCCCTCCTGAGTATCTGTTATTCTGTATATAAACCATTCCGAACCCCTCGATTAGATTCCAGTCTGTATCTCCCTCCTGGGGTATCTGTCATTCTGTATATAAACCATCCCGAGCTCCTCGATTAGATTCCAATCTGTAACTCCCTCCTGGGTATCTGTTATTCTGTATATAAACCACCCCGAACCCCTCAATTAAATTCCAGTCTGTAACTCCCTCCCAGGTATCTGTTATTCTGTATATAAACCACCCTGAACGCCTCGATTAGATTCCAGTCAGTAACTCCCTCCTGGGGGTGCTGTTATTCTGTATATAAACCACCATGATCCCCTCAATTAGATTCCATTCTGTAACTCCCTCCCGGGTATCTGTTATTCTATATAAAAACCACCCTGAACCCCTCGATTAGATATAAGTGCGGAACTCCCTACCGGGTATCTGTTATTCAGTATATAAACCACCCTGAACCCTTCGATTAGATTCCTGTCTGTAACTCCCTCCCGGGTGTCTGTTCTTCTGTTTATAAACCACCCTGTACACCTCGATTAGATTCCAGTCTGTAACTCCCTCCCAGGATATGTGTTATTCTGTATATAAACCACAACAAACCCCTCGAATAGATCCCAATCTGTAACTCCATCCCGGGTATCTGATATTCTGTATATGAACCACCCCGATCCCCTCAATTAGATTCTAGTCTGTAACTCCCACCATGGTATCTGTTATTCTGTTTCTAAACCACCCCGAAACCCTCGATTAGATTCCAGTCTGTAACTCCCTCCCGGGTGTCTGTTCTTCTGTTTATAAACCACCCTGTACACCTCGATCAGATTCCAGTCTGTAACTCCCTCCCAGGATATGTGTTATTCTGTATATAAACCACCCAGTACCCCTCAATTAGATTCCAGTATGTAACTCCCTCCCGGGTATCTGTTATTCTGTATATAAACCACCCTGAACCCCTCGATTAGATTCCAGTCTGTAACTCCCTCCCGGGTGTCTATTCTTCTGTATATAAACCACCCTGAACCCCTCGATTAGATTCCAGTCTGTAAATCCCTCCTGGGTATCTGTTTTCTGTATGCAAAACACCCTGAACCTCTCGATTAGATCCTCGTCTGTAACTCACTCCCGGGTATCTGTTATTCTGTATATAAACGACTCCCGAAACTCTCGATTAGATTCCAGTCTGTAACTCCCTCCCGGGTGTCTGTTCTTCTATATATAAACCACCCAGTACCCCTCAATTAGATTCCAGTCTGTACCTCCTTCCTGGGTATGTGTTATTCTGTATATAAACCACCCCGAACCCCTCGATTAGATTCCAGTCTGTAACTCCCTCCTGAGTATCTGTTATTCTGTATATAAACCACCCCGAGCCACTCGATTAGATTCCAGTCTGTAACTCCCTCCTGGGTATCTGTTATTCTGTATATAAACCACCCTGAACCCCTCAATTAGATTCCAGTCTGTAACTCCCTCCCAGGTATCTGTTATTCTGTATATAAACCACCCTGAACGCCTCGATTAGATTCCAGTCAGTAACTCCCTCCTGGGGGTGCTGTTATTCTGTATATAAACCACCATGATCCCCTCGATTAGATTCCATTCTGTAACTCCCTCCCGGGTATCTGTTATTCTATATAAAAACCACCCTGAACCCCACGATTAGATATAAGTGCGGAACTCCCCACCGGGTATCTGTTATTCTGTATATAAACCACCCTGAACCCCTCGATTAGATTCCTGTCTGTAACTCCCTCCCGGGTATCTGTCATTCTGTATATAAGCCATCCCGAAACCCTCGATTAGATTCCAGTCTGTAACTCCCTCCTGGGTATCTGTTATTCTGTATATAAACCACCCCGAACCCCTCAATTAGATTCTAGTTTGTAACTCCCTCCCGGGTATCTGTTTTTCTGTATATAAACCACCCTGAACGCCTCGATTAGATTCCAGTCAGTAACTCCCTCCTGGGGGTGCTGTTATTCTGTATATAAGCCACCATGATCCCCTCGATTAGATTCCATTCTGTAACTCCCTACCGGGTATCTGTTATTCTGTATATAAACCACCCTGAACCCCTCGATTAGATTCCTGTCTGTAACTCCCTCCCGGGTATCTGTCATTCTGTATATAAGCCATCCCGAAACCCTCGATTAGGTCCTCGTCTGTAACTCCCACCATGGTATCTGTTATTCTGTATATAAACCACCCCGAAACCCTCGATTAGATTCTAGTCTGTAACTCCCATCTGGGTATCTGTTATTCTGTATATAAACCACAACAAACCCCTCGAATAGATCCCAATCTGTAACTCCATCCCGGGTATCTGATATTCTGTATATGAACCACCCCGATCCCCTCAATTAGATTCTAGTCTGTAACTCCCACCATGGTATCTGTTATTCTGTTTCTAAACCACCCCGAAACCCTCGATTAGATTCCAGTCTGTAACTCCCTCCCGGGTGTCTGTTCTTCTGTTTATAAACCACCCTGTACACCTCGATTAGATTCCAGTCTGTAACTCCCTCCCAGGATATGTGTTATTCTGTATATAAACCACCCAGTACCCCTCAATTAGATTCCAGTCTGTAACTCCTTCCTGGGTATGTGTTATTCTGCATATAAACCACCCCGAACCCCTCGATTAGATTCCATTCTGTAACTCCCTCCCGGGTATCTGTTATTCTGTATAAAAACCACCCTGAATCCCTCGATTAGATTCCAGTGTGGAAGTCCCTACCGGGTATCTGTTATTCTGTATATAAACCACCCTGAACCCCTCGATTAAATTCCTGTCTGTAACTCCCTCCCGGGTATCTGTCATTCTGTATATAAGCCATCCCGAAACCCTCGATTAGATCCTCGTCTGTAACTCACTCCTGGATATCTGTTATTCTGTAGATAAACGACTCCCGAAACTCTCGATTAGATTCTAGTCTGTAGCTCGCATCCGGGTATCTGTTATTCTGTATATAAACCACCCCAAACCCCTCGAATAGACCCCAATCTGTAACTCCATCCCGGGTATCTGATATTCTGTATATGAACCACCCCGATCCCCTCGATTAGATTCCAGTCTGTAACTCCCACCATGGTATCTGTTATTCTGTATATAAACCATTCTGAACCCCTCGTTAAGATCCTAGTCTGTACCTCCCTTCTGGGGTATCTGTTATTCTGTATATAAACCAACCCGAACCCCTCGATTAGATTCCAGTCTGTAACTCCCTCCCGGGTGTCTGTTATTCTGTATATAAACCACCCAGTACCCCTCGATTAGATTCCAGACTGTAACTCCTTCCCGGGTATCTGTCATTCTGTATATAAGCCATCCCGAAACCCTCGATTAGATCCTCGTCTGTAACTCACTCCCGGATATCTGTTATTCTGTATATAAACGACTCCCGAAACTCTCAATTTGATTCTAGTCTGGAACTCCCATCCGGGTATCTGTTATTCTGTATATAAACAACCCCGATCGCCTCGATTAGATTCTAGTCTGTAACTCCCTCCATGGTATCTGTTATTCTGTATATAAACCACCCCGAAACCCTCGATTATTTCCAGTCTGTAACTCCCTCCTGAGTATCTGTTATTCTGTATATAAACCATTCCGAACCCCTCGATAAGATCCCAATCTGTAAGTCCATCCCGGGTATGTGTTATTCTGTATATAAACCAACCCGAACCCCTCGATTAGATTCCAGTCTGTAACACCCTCCCGGGTATCTGTTATTCTGTATATAAAACACGCCGAACCCCATGACTAGATTCCAGTCTGTAACTCCCTCCCGGGTATCTGTCATTCTGTATATAAAACACCCCGCACGCCTCGATTAGATTCCAGTCTGTAACTGCCTCCCGGGGTATCTGTTCTTCTGTATATAAACCACCCTGAACCCCTCGATTAGATTCCAGTCTGCAAGTCCCTCCTGGGTATCTGTTTTCTGTATACAAAACACCCTGAACCTCTCGATTAGATCCCAATCTGTAACTCCATCCGGGGTATCTGTTATTCTGTATATAAACCACCCCGATCCCCTCGATTAGATTCCAGTCTGTGACTCCCTCCCGGGTGTCTGTTCTTCTATATATAAACCACCCAGTACCCCTCAATTAGATTCCAGTCTGTAACTCCTTCCAGGGTATGCGTTATTCTGTGTATAAACCACCCCGAGCCCCTCGATTAGATTCCAGTCTGTAACTCCCTCCTGAGTATCTGTTATTCTGTATATAAACCATTCCGAACCCCTCGATTAGATTCCAGTCTGTATCTCCCTCCTGGGGTATCTGTTATTCTGTATATAAACCATCCCGAGCCCCTCGATTAGATTCCAGTCTGTAACTCCCTCCTGGGTATCTGTTATTCTGTATATAAACCACCCCGAACCCCTCAATTAAATTCCAGTCTGTAACTCCCTCCCAGGTATCTGTTATTCTGTATATAAACCACCCTGAACGCCTCGATTAGATTCCAGTCAGTAACTCCCTCCTGGGGGTGCTGTTATTCTGTATATAAACCACCATGATCCCCTCAATTAGATTCCATTCTGTAACTCCCTCCCGGGTATCTGTTATTCTATATAAAAACCACCCTGAACCCCTCGATTAGATGTAAGTGCGGAACTCCCTACCGGGTATCTGTTATTCAGTATATAAACCACCCTGAACCCTTCGATTAGATTCCTGTCTGTAACTCCCTCCCGGGTGTCTGTTCTTCTGTTTATAAACCACCCTGTACACCTCGATTAGATTCCAGTCTGTAACTCCCTCCCAGGATATGTGTTATTCTGTATATAAACCACAACAAACCCCTCGAATAGATCCCAATCTGTAACTCCATCCCGGGTATCTGATATTCTGTATATGAACCACCCCGATCCCCTCAATTAGATTCTAGTCTGTAACTCCCACCATGGTATCTGTTATTCTGTTTCTAAACCACCCCGAAACCCTCGATTAGATTCCAGTCTGTAACTCCCTCCCGGGTGTCTGTTCTTCTGTTTATAAACCACCCTGTACACCTCGATCAGATTCCAGTCTGTAACTCCCTCCCAGGATATGTGTTATTCTGTATATAAACCACCCAGTACCCCTCAATTAGATTCCAGTATGTAACTCCCTCCCGGGTATCTGTTATTCTGTATATAAACCACCCTGAACCCCTCGATTAGATTCCAGTCTGTAACTCCCTCCCGGGTGTCTATTCTTCTGTATATAAACCACCCTGAACCCCTCGATTAGATTCCAGTCTGTAAATCCCTCCTGGGTATCTGTTTTCTGTATGCAAAACACCCTGAACCTCTCGATTAGATCCTCGTCTGTAACTCACTCCCGGGTATCTGTTATTCTGTATATAAACGACTCCCGAAACTCTCGATTAGATTCCAGTCTGTAACTCCCTCCCGGGTGTCTGTTCTTCTATATATAAACCACCCAGTACCCCTCAATTAGATTCCAGTCTGTACCTCCTTCCTGGGTATGTGTTATTCTGTATATAAACCACCCCGAACCCCTCGATTAGATTCCAGTCTGTAACTCCCTCCTGAGTATCTGTTATTCTGTATATAAACCACCCCGAGCCACTCGATTAGATTCCAGTCTGTAACTCCCTCCTGGGTATCTGTTATTCTGTATATAAACCACCCTGAACCCCTCAATTAGATTCCAGTCTGTAACTCCCTCCCAGGTATCTGTTATTCTGTATATAAACCACCCTGAACGCCTCGATTAGATTCCAGTCAGTAACTCCCTCCTGGGGGTGCTGTTATTCTGTATATAAACCACCATGATCCCCTCGATTAGATTCCATTCTGTAACTCCCTCCCGGGTATCTGTTATTCTATATAAAAACCACCCTGAACCCCACGATTAGATATAAGTGCGGAACTCCCCACCGGGTATCTGTTATTCTGTATATAAACCACCCTGAACCCCTCGATTAGATTCCTGTCTGTAACTCCCTCCCGGGTATCTGTCATTCTGTATATAAGCCATCCCGAAACCCTCGATTAGATTCCAGTCTGTAACTCCCTCCTGGGTATCTGTTATTCTGTATATAAACCACCCCGAACCCCTCAATTAGATTCTAGTTTGTAACTCCCTCCCGGGTATCTGTTTTTCTGTATATAAACCACCCTGAACGCCTCGATTAGATTCCAGTCAGTAACTCCCTCCTGGGGGTGCTGTTATTCTGTATATAAGCCACCATGATCCCCTCGATTAGATTCCATTCTGTAACTCCCTACCGGGTATCTGTTATTCTGTATATAAACCACCCTGAACCCCTCGATTAGATTCCTGTCTGTAACTCCCTCCCGGGTATCTGTCATTCTGTATATAAGCCATCCCGAAACCCTCGATTAGGTCCTCGTCTGTAACTCCCACCATGGTATCTGTTATTCTGTATATAAACCACCCCGAAACCCTCGATTAGATTCTAGTCTGTAACTCCCATCTGGGTATCTGTTATTCTGTATATAAACCACAACAAACCCCTCGAATAGATCCCAATCTGTAACTCCATCCCGGGTATCTGATATTCTGTATATGAACCACCCCGATCCCCTCAATTAGATTCTAGTCTGTAACTCCCACCATGGTATCTGTTATTCTGTTTCTAAACCACCCCGAAACCCTCGATTAGATTCCAGTCTGTAACTCCCTCCCGGGTGTCTGTTCTTCTGTTTATAAACCACCCTGTACACCTCGATTAGATTCCAGTCTGTAACTCCCTCCCAGGATATGTGTTATTCTGTATATAAACCACCCAGTACCCCTCAATTAGATTCCAGTCTGTAACTCCTTCCTGGGTATGTGTTATTCTGCATATAAACCACCCCGAACCCCTCGATTAGATTCCATTCTGTAACTCCCTCCCGGGTATCTGTTATTCTGTATAAAAACCACCCTGAATCCCTCGATTAGATTCCAGTGTGGAAGTCCCTACCGGGTATCTGTTATTCTGTATATAAACCACCCTGAACCCCTCGATTAAATTCCTGTCTGTAACTCCCTCCCGGGTATCTGTCATTCTGTATATAAGCCATCCCGAAACCCTCGATTAGATCCTCGTCTGTAACTCACTCCTGGATATCTGTTATTCTGTAGATAAACGACTCCCGAAACTCTCGATTAGATTCTAGTCTGTAGCTCGCATCCGGGTATCTGTTATTCTGTATATAAACCACCCCAAACCCCTCGAATAGACCCCAATCTGTAACTCCATCCCGGGTATCTGATATTCTGTATATGAACCACCCCGATCCCCTCGATTAGATTCCAGTCTGTAACTCCCACCATGGTATCTGTTATTCTGTATATAAACCATTCTGAACCCCTCGTTAAGATCCTAGTCTGTACCTCCCTTCTGGGGTATCTGTTATTCTGTATATAAACCAACCCGAACCCCTCGATTAGATTCCAGTCTGTAACTCCCTCCCGGGTGTCTGTTATTCTGTATATAAACCACCCAGTACCCCTCGATTAGATTCCAGACTGTAACTCCTTCCCGGGTATCTGTCATTCTGTATATAAGCCATCCCGAAACCCTCGATTAGATCCTCGTCTGTAACTCACTCCCGGATATCTGTTATTCTGTATATAAACGACTCCCGAAACTCTCAATTTGATTCTAGTCTGGAACTCCCATCCGGGTATCTGTTATTCTGTATATAAACAACCCCGATCGCCTCGATTAGATTCTAGTCTGTAACTCCCTCCATGGTATCTGTTATTCTGTATATAAACCACCCCGAAACCCTCGATTATTTCCAGTCTGTAACTCCCTCCTGAGTATCTGTTATTCTGTATATAAACCATTCCGAACCCCTCGATAAGATCCCAATCTGTAAGTCCATCCCGGGTATGTGTTATTCTGTATATAAACCAACCCGAACCCCTCGATTAGATTCCAGTCTGTAACACCCTCCCGGGTATCTGTTATTCTGTATATAAAACACGCCGAACCCCATGACTAGATTCCAGTCTGTAACTCCCTCCCGGGTATCTGTCATTCTGTATATAAAACACCCCGCACGCCTCGATTAGATTCCAGTCTGTAACTGCCTCCCGGGGTATCTGTTCTTCTGTATATAAACCACCCTGAACCCCTCGATTAGATTCCAGTCTGCAAGTCCCTCCTGGGTATCTGTTTTCTGTATACAAAACACCCTGAACCTCTCGATTAGATCCCAATCTGTAACTCCATCCGGGGTATCTGTTATTCTGTATATAAACCACCCCGATCCCCTCGATTAGATTCCAGTCTGTGACTCCCTCCCGGGTGTCTGTTCTTCTATATATAAACCACCCAGTACCCCTCAATTAGATTCCAGTCTGTAACTCCTTCCAGGGTATGCGTTATTCTGTGTATAAACCACCCCGAGCCCCTCGATTAGATTCCAGTCTGTAACTCCCTCCTGAGTATCTGTTATTCTGTATATAAACCATTCCGAACCCCTCGATTAGATTCCAGTCTGTATCTCCCTCCTGGGGTATCTGTTATTCTGTATATAAACCATCCCGAGCCCCTCGATTAGATTCCAGTCTGTAACTCCCTCCTGGGTATCTGTTATTCTGTATATAAACCACCCCGAACCCCTCAATTAAATTCCAGTCTGTAACTCCCTCCCAGGTATCTGTTATTCTGTATATAAACCACCCTGAACGCCTCGATTAGATTCCAGTCAGTAACTCCCTCCTGGGGGTGCTGTTATTCTGTATATAAACCACCATGATCCCCTCAATTAGATTCCATTCTGTAACTCCCTCCCGGGTATCTGTTATTCTATATAAAAACCACCCTGAACCCCTCGATTAGATATAAGTGCGGAACTCCCTACCGGGTATCTGTTATTCAGTATATAAACCACCCTGAACCCTTCGATTAGATTCCTGTCTGTAACTCCCTCCCGGGTATCTGTCATTCTGTATATAAGCCATCCCGAAACCCTCGATTAGATCCTCGTCTGTAACTCACTCCCGGATATCTGTTATTCTGTATATAAACGACTCCCGAAACTCTCGATTAGATTCTAGTCTGTAACTCCCATCTGGGTATCTGTTATTCTGTATATAAACCACACCAAACCCCTCGAATAGATCCCAATCTGTAACTCCATCCCGGGTATCTGATATTCTGTATATGAACCACCCCGATCCCCTCGATTAGATTCTAGTCTGTAACTCCCACCATGGTATCTGTTATTCTGTACATAAACCACCCCGAAACCCTCGATTAGATTCCAGTCTGTAACTCCCTCCCGGGTGTCTGTTCTTCTGTTTATAAACCACCCTGTACACCTCGATTAGATTCCAGTCTGTAACTCCCTCCCAGGGTATGTGTTATTCTGTATATAAACCACCCAGTACCCCTCAATTAGATTCCAGTCTGTAACTCCTTCCTGGGTATGTGTTATTCTGTATATAAACCACCCCGAACCCCTCGATTAGATTCCATTCTGTAACTCCCTCCCGGGTATCTGTTATTCTGTATAAAAACCACCCTGAACCCCTCGATTAGATTCCAGTGTGGAAGTCCCTACCGGTTAACTGTTATTCTGTATATAAACCACCCTGAACCCCTCGATTAGATTCCTATCTGTCACTCCCTCCCAGGTAACTGTTATTCTGTATATAAACCACCCTGAACCCCTCGATTAGATTCCTGTCTGTAACTCCCTCCCGGGTATCTGTTATTCTGTATATAAACCACCCTGAACGCCTCGATTAGATTCCAGTCAGTAACTCCCTTCTGGGGGTGCTGTTATTCTGTATATAAACCACCATGATCCCCTCGATTAGATTCCATTCTGTAACTCCCTCCCGGGTATCTGTTATTCTATATAAAAACCACCCTGAACCCCTCGATTAGATATAAGTGCGGAACTCCCTACCGAGTATCTGTTATTCTGTAGATAAACGACTCCCGAAACTCTCGATTAGATCATAGTCTGTAACTCCCATCCGGGTATCTGTTCTTCTGTATATAAACCACCCCAAACCCCTCGAATAGATCCCAATCTGTAACTCCATCCCGGGTATCTGACATTCTGTATATGAACCACCCCGATCCCCTCGATGAGATTCTAGTCTGTAACTCCCACCATGGTATCTGTTATTCTGTATATAAACCATTCCGAACCCCTCGATAAGATCCTAGTCTGTACCTCCCTCCTGGGGTATCTGTTATTCTGTATATAAACCAACCCGAAACCCTCGATTAGATTCCAGTCTGTAACTCCCTCCCAGGGTATGTGTTATTCTTTATATAAACCACCCAGTACCCCTCAATTAGATTCCAGTCTGTAACTCCTTCCTGGGTATGTGTTATTCTGTATATAAACCACCCCGAACCCCTCGATTAGATTCCATTCTGTAACTCCCTCCCGGGTATCTGTTATTCTGTATAAAAACCACCCTGAACCCCTCGATTAGATTCCAGTGTGAAAGTCCCTACCGGGTAACTGTTATTCTGTATATAAACCACCCTGAACCCCTCGAATAGATCCCAATCTGTAACTCCATCCCGGGTATCTGATATTCTGTATATGAACCACCCCGATCCCCTCGATGAGATTCTAGTCTGTAACTCCCACCATGGTATCTGTTATTCTGTATATAAACCATTCCGAACCCCTCGATAAGATCCTAGTCTGTACCTTCCTCCTGGGGTATCTGTTATTCTGTATATAAACCAACCCGAACCCCTCGATTAGATTCCAGTCCGTAACTCCCTCCTGGGTATCTGTCATTCTGTATATAAAACACCCCGCACGCCTCGATTAGATTCCAGTCTGTAACTCCCTCCCGGGGTATCTGTTATTCTGTATATAAACCACGCTGATCCTCTCAATTAGATTCCAGTCTGTAACTCCCTCCCGGGTGTCTGTTCTTCTGTATATAAACCACCCAGAACCCCTCGATTCGATTCCAGTCTGTAACTCCCTCCCGGGTGTCTGTTCTTTTGTATATAAACCACCCTGTACCCCTCGATTAGATTCCAGTCTGTAACTCCCTCCCAGGGTATATGTTATTCTGTATATAAACCACCCAGTACCCCTCGATTAGATTCCAGACTGTAACTTATTCCCGGGTATCTGTCATTCTGCATATAAGCCATCCCGAAAGCCTCGATGAGATCCTCGTTTGTAACTCACTCCCGGATATCTGTTATTCTGTATATAAACGACTCCCGAAACACTCGATTAGATTCTATTCTGTAACTCCCATCCGGGTATCTGTTATTCTGTATATAAACCACCCCAAACCCCTCGAATAGATCCCAATCTGTAACTCCCTCCCGGGTATCTGTTATTCTGTATATAAACCACCCTGAACCCCCCGATTAGATTCCAGTCTCTAACTCCCTCCCGGGTATCTGTTATTCTGTATATAATCCACCCTGAACCCCTCGATTAGATTCCAGTCTGTCACTCCCTCCCGGGTGTCTGTTCTTCTGTATATAAACCACCCTGAACCCCTCGATTCGATTCCAGTCTGTAAATCCCTCCTGGATATCTGTTTTCTGTATACAAAACACCCTGAACCTCTCGATTAGATCCCAATCTGTAACTCCATCCCGGGTATCTGTTATTCTGTATATAAACCACCCCGATCCCCTCGATTAGATTCCAGTCTGTAACTCCCTCCCGGGTATCAGTTATTCTGTATATAAACCACCCTGAACGCCTCGATTATATTCCAGTCTATAACTCCCTCCATGGTATCTGTTATCCTGTATATAAATTACCCGAACCCCTCAATTAGATTCCAGTCTGTAACTCCTTCCTGGGTATGTGTTATTCTGTATATAAACCACCCCGAACCCTTCGATTAGAATCCAGTCTGTAACTCCCTCCTGGCGTATCTGTTATTCTGTATATAAACCACCCCGAACCCCTCGATTAGATTCCAGTCTGTAACTCCCTCCCGGGTATCTGTTATTCTGTAAATAAACCACCCCGAACCCCTCGATTAGATTCCAGTCTGTAACTCCCTCCCGGGTATCTGTTATTCTGTAAATAAACCACCCCGAACCCCTCGATTAGATTCCAGCCTGTAACTCCCTCCCGGGTATCTGTTATTCTGTATGTAAACCACCCTGAACCCCTCGATTAGATTCCAGTCTGTAACTCCCTCCTTGGGGGGAGCTGTTATTCTGTGTATCAGCCATCCCGAAACCCTCGATTAGATCCTCGTCTGTAACTCACCCCCGGATATCTGTTATTCTGTATATAAACGACTCCCGAAACTCTCGATTAGATTCTAGTCTGTAATTCCCATCCGGGTATCTGTTATTCTGTATATAAACCACCTCAAAACCCTCGATTAGATTCTAGTCTGTAGCTCCATCCCGGGTATTTGTTATTCTGTATATAAACCACCCTGAACCCCTCGATTAGATTCCAGTCTGTAACTCCCTCCCAGGGTATGTGTTATTCTGTATATAAACCACCCCAAACCCCTCGAATAGATCCCAATCTGTAACTCCATCCCGGGTATCTGTTATTCTGTATATGAACCACCCCGATCCCCTCGATTAGATTCCAGTCTGTAACTCCCTCCCAAGGGAACTGTTATTCTGTATTTAAACCACCCCGAACCGCTCGATTAGATTCTAGTCTGCAACTCCCTCCATGGTATCTGTTATTCTGTATATAAACCACCCCGAAACCTTCAATTAGATTCCAGTCTGTAACTCCCTCCTGAGTATCTGTTATTCTGTATATAAACCATTCTGAACCCCTCGATTAGATTCCAGTCTGTAACTCCCTCCCGGGTATCTGTCATTCTGTATATAAGCCATCCCGAAACCCTCGATTAGATCCTCGTCTGTAACTCACTCCCGGATATCTGTTATTCTGTATATAAACGACTCCCGAAACTCTCGATTAGATTCTAGTCTGTAACTCCCATCTGGGTATCTGTTATTCTGTATACAAACCACCCCGAACCCCTCGATTAGATTCCAGTCTGTAACTCCCATCTGGGTATCTGTTATTCTGTATATAAACCACCCTGAAACCCTCGATTTGATTCCAGTCTGTAACTCCCTCCTGAGTATCTGTTATTCTGTATATAAACCATTCCGAACCCCTCGATTAGACTCCAGTCTGTAACTCCCTCCTGGGGTATCTGTTATTCTGTATATAAACCACCCCCAGCCCCTCGATTAGATTCCAGTCTGTAACTCCCTCCTGGGGTATCTGTTATTCTGTATATAAACCACCCCGAACCCCTCGATTAGATTCCAGTCTGTAACCCCCTCCCGGGGTATCTGTCATTCTGTATATAAATCACCACGATACCCTCGATTAGATTCCAGTCTGTAACTCCCTCCCGGGTGTCTATTCTTCTGTATATAAACCACCCTGAACCCCTCGATTAGATTCCTGTCTGTAACTCCCTCCCGGGTATCTGTCATTCTGTATATAAGCCATCCCGAAACCCTCGATTAGATCCTCGTCTGGAACTCACTCCCGGATATCTGTTATTCTGTATATAAAAGACTCCCGAAACTCTCGATTAGATTCTAGTCTGTAACTCCCATCTGGGTATCTGTTATTCTGTATATAAACCACCCCAAACCCCTCGAATAGATCCCAATCTGTAACTCCCTCCCGGGGTATCTGTTATTCTGTATATAAACCACCACCCCGAAACCCTCAATTAAATTCCAGTCTGTAACTCCCTCGTGAGTATCTGTTATTGTGTATATAAACCACTCTGAACCCCTCGATTAGATTCTAGTCTGTAACTCCCTCCTGGGGTATCTGTTATTCTGTATATAAACCACGCTGATCCTCTCAATTGGATTCCAGTCTGTATCTCCCTCCCGGGTGTCTGTTCTTCTGTATATAAACCACCCCGAAACCCTCGATTAGATTCCAGTCTGTAATTCCCTCCTGAGTATCTGTTATTCTGTATATAAAACATTCCGAACCCGTCGATAAGATCCCAATCTGTAACTCCCTCCTGGGGTATCTGTTATTCTGTATATAAACCACCCCAAACCCCTCGATTAGATTCCAGTCTGTAACTCCCTTCCGGGCATCTGTTATTCTGTATATAAACCACCCTGAACCTCTCGATAAGATTCCAATCTGTAACTCCATCCCGGGTAACTGTTATTCTGTATATAAACCATCCCGAAACCCTCGATTAGATCCTCGTCTGTAACTCAATCCCGGGTATCTGTTATTCTGTATATAAACGACTCCCGAAACTCTCGATTCGATTCCAGTCTGTAACTCTCTCCCGGGTGTCTGTTCTTCTGTATATAAACCTCCCTGTACCCTTCGATTAGATTCCAGTCTGTAACTCCCTCCCGGGGTAAGTGTTATTCTGTATATAAACCACCCAGTACCCTTCGGTTAGATTCCAGTCTGTTACTCCTCCCCGGGGTATCTGTTATTTTGTATATAAACCACCCTGAACCCCTCGATTAGATTCCTGTCTGTAACTCCCTCCCGGTTATCTGTCATTCTGTATATCAGCCATCCCAAAACCCTCGATTAGATCCTCGTCTGTAACTCACTCCCGGATATCTGTTATTCTGTATATAAACGACTCCCGAAACTCTCGATTAGAGTCTAGTCTGTAACTCCCATCCGGGTATCTGTTATTCTGTATATAAACCACCCCAAACCCCTCGAATAGATCCTAATCTGTAACTCCCTCCCGGGTATCTGTTATTCTGTATATAAACCACCCCGATCCCCTTGATTAGGTTCTAGTCTGTAACTCCCTCTATGGTATCTGTTATTCTGTATATAAACCACCCCAAAACCCTTGATTAGATTCTAGTCTGTAACTGCCTCCATGGTATCTGTTATTCTGTACATAAACCACCCCGAAACCCTCGATTAGATTCCAGTCTGTAACTCCTCCTGAGTATCTGTTATTCTGTATGTAAACCATTCCGAACCCCTCGATAAGATCCTAGTCTGTAACTCCCTCCTGGGGTATCTGTTATTCTGTACATAAACCATCCCGAATCCCTCGATTAGATTCCAGTCTGTAACTCCTCCTGAGTATCTGTTATTCTGTATATAAACCATTCCGAACCCCTCGATAAGATCCTAGTCTGTAACTCCCTACTGGGTTATCTGTTATTCTGTATATGAGCCAACCCGATCCCCTCAATTAGATTCCAGTCTGTAACGCCCTCCAGGGGTATCTGTTATTCTGTATATAAAACACCCCGAACCCCTCGACTAGATCCTAGTCTGTAACTCCTTCCCGGGTATCTGTCATTCTGTATATAAGCCATCCCGAAACCCTCGATTAGATCCTCGTCTGTAACTCACTCCCGGATATCTGTGATTCTGTATATAAACGACTCCCGAAACTCTCGATTAGTGTCTAGTCTGTAACTCCCATCCGGGTATCTGTTATTCTGTATATAAACCACTCTGATCCCCTCGACTAGATTCCAGTCTATAACTCCTTCCCAAGGTATCTGTTATTCTGTATATAAACCACCCCGAACCCCTCGAATAGATCCTAATCTGTCACTCCATCCCGGGGTATCTGTTATTGTATACACAAAACACCCTGAACCCCTCGATTAGATTCCAGTCTGTAACTCCCTCCCGGGTATGTGTTATTCTGTATATAATCCACCCCGATCCCCTCGATAAGGTTCTAGTCTGTAACTCCCTCTATGGTATCTGTTATTCTGTATATAAACCACCCCGATACCCTCGATTAGATTCTAGTCTGTAACTGCCTCCATGGTATCTGTTATTCTGTATATAAGCCAACCCGATCCCCTCAATTAGATTCCAGTCTGTAACGCACTCCCGGGGTATCTGTTATTCTGTATATAAAACACCCCGAACCCCTCGACTAGATTCTAGTCTGTAACTCCCTCCCTGGTATCTGTCATTCTGTATATAAACCACCCTGAACCCCTCGATTAGATTCCAGTCTGTAACTCCCTCCTGGGTATCTGTTTTCTGTATACAAAACACCCTGAACCTCTCGATTAGACCCCAATCTTGTAACTCCATCCCCGGTGTCTGTTATTCTGTATATAAACCACTCTGAACCCCTCGATTAGATTCCAGTCTGTAACTCCCTCCCAGGTATCTGTTATTCTGTATATAAACGCCCCCCGAACCCCTCGATTAGATTCCAGTCTGTAACTCCCTCCCGGGTGCCTGTTATTCTGTATATAAACCACTCTGATCCCCTCGACTAGATTCCAGTCTATAACTCCTTCCCAAGGTATCTGTTATTCTGTATATAAACCACCCCGAACCCCTCGATTAGATCCCAATCTGTAACTCCATCCCGGGTAACTGTTATTCTGTATATAAACCACCACAATCCCCTCGATTAGATTCTAGTCTGTAACTCCCTCCTGGGTATCTGTTATTCTGTATATAAACCACGCTGTACCCCTCGAATAGATTCCAGTCTGTAACTCCCTTCCGGGGTATCTGTTATTCTGTATATAAACCACCCCGAACCCCTCAATTAGATTCCAGTCTGTAACTCCCTCCCGGGGTATCTGTTATTCTGTATATAAACCACCCCGAACTGCTCGATTAGATTCCAGTCTGGAACCCCCTCCCGGGTATCTGTCATTCTGTATATGAGCCATCCCGAAACCCTCGATTAGATCCTCGTCTGTAACTCACTCCCGGCTATCTGTTATCCTGTATCTAAACCTTTGAGTGAAGATTTGAAGCTCGGGTGTCCGTTGTTGTGGTTTTGTTCACCGAGCTGGAAGTTTTTGTTGCAAACGTTTCGTCCCCTGGCTAGGAGACATCATCAGTGCTGCGGAGCCTCCTGTGAAGCGCTTCTTTGATGTTTCTTCCGGTATTTATAGTGGTCTGTCCTTGCCGCTTTCGGGTGTCAGTTTCAGCTGTCCGCTGTAGTGGTTTGTATATGGGGTCCAGGTCAATGTGTCTGTTGATGGAGTTTGTGGATGAATGCCATGCCTCTAGGAATTCCTTGGCTGTTCCCTGTCTGGCTTTCCCTATGATACTAGTGTTTTCCCAGTCGAATTCATGTTGCTGGTTGTAAAAGGTAGGTGAGAGGAAGGGGTTGTAAATAGTGGTTAGTTAATTATCCTCGGTTATACTTTGAGAAATAAAGTTGTGAATGTTTCGTTGAAAGAGTTCTTGGCCCCATGGATCTTCACGGATTATTGCGGAGGAGACAGCTTTTCCGTGTTTCCGGTTTTAAATTAATGGAGGGTTTTCCGAGAATCACAAATAATGACATTACAGTTTGTGTTTCTGTTTGTAAACACGTTGGCACATGGTGACGGGGGTTGGGGGGGTGGGGAGAGAATGAGGGGAAGACTGTGGCCCCCACCCCCTGTGATCGTCCCAATGGGACAAGGATGGGGAGGGAGTCCGGGCTCTCACTCCTGTAATGCCTCCATGTTGCCAGCAGGGAGTGTTACTCTGAGGGCACCCCCTGGAGGGGACGGTTTGGAATCACATGGAAACCATCACTTACCCCCCCCATCCCCACACACACACACACACACACACACACACTCTCACACACTCACACATACACACACGTGTACCACTGGTGATGCCTTCCATAGCTGGTCAGCTCATGTCACGCGGTACCTTGAGGTGGCGCTTAGAGTGTGGGTAGGAACAGAAGTGGCAAGGGGAACAGAAGAGAGTCCCTTCGATCTAGAGAGTCCACCGGGGGTGGGCCACAGCGAAAACTTGCGAGCCCCTAAAGTCCCAAAAAAGTAAATAAAGAGACCTATTCACAACCAGAAAGTCAATCTTTGCAAAGTCCAGGTCCTCAGCTGGCCAGGGTGGGGCTTCTGAGTGTGACAGCTGCTGTAGTGAAGGGGAGAGTGGGGAGGGGTTCATCCCTAATCCTGAGGGGGAGTGGGTGGGTGAGGATGGGTCACGGGGCTCGCTGGGGCCCTCCTTTCTCAGTGCCGACGTCGACAGTGATGTTGGTGTACAGAGGCAGATACTCTTTCGAGAGAAGAACGTAATCGAGGTTATTCAACCCAGTTTGCTTCCAGGTGCTGCTTGTCTTGGTCAGCAGATTCCATCTGGAGGGGCAGAGGGAGGGCATCATTAAACTGTCACAAAATCAGGCCATTCAGTCCATCATGTCTCCTTCAGTCCCCCACATCTCCCTGTTCCCCAATTCTATCCCAATCTCCATCCAATGGCTCTTCTCCAAGTTCTCTCTCTTCCCCCCCATTTCTATCTCAATCCCCATACCGCTATCCCCTCCCTACTTCCCTATCCCACTAACTAATAGGGGACCCTCTCGTTCGAGGTACAGACAGATGTTTCTGTGGCCAGCAGAGAAAAAGCAGAATGGTGTGTTGTTTCCCTGGTGCCAGGATCAAGGATGTCTCAGAGAGGGTGCAGAATGTTCTCACGGGGAGAGGGGCCAGCAGGAGGTCAGTGTCCACATTGGAACCAACGATATAGGAAGGGAAAAGGTTGAGATTCTGAAGGGAGATTAGGCAGGAATTTAAAAAGGAGGTCCTCGAGAGTAGTAATATCTGGATTACTCCCAGTGCTACGAGCTAGTGAGGGCAGGAATAGGCGGATAGAGCAGATGAATGCATGGCTGAGGAGCTGGTGTATGGGAGAAGGATTCACATTTTTGAATCATTGGAATCTCTTTTGGGGTAGAAGTGACCTGTACAAGAAGGATGGCTTGCACCTAAATTGGAAAGGGACTAAGAGACTGGCAGGGAAATTTGCTAGAACTGCTTGGGAGGATTTAAACGAGTAAGGAGGGGGGTGGGACCCAGGGAGATAGTGAGGAAAGAGATCAATCTGAGACGGGTACAGCTGAGAACAGAAGTGAGTCAAACAGTCAGGGCAGGCAGGGACAAGGTAGGGCTAATAAATTAAACTGCATTTATTTCAATGTAAGGGGCCTAACAGCGAAGGCAGATGAACTCAGGGCATTGTTCGGAACATGGGACTGGGATATCATAGCAATTACAGATACGCGGCTCAGGGATGGGCAGGACTGGCAGCTTAATGTTCCAGGATACAAATGCCATGGGAAGGATAGAAAGGGAGGCAAGAGAGGAGCGGGGGGTGGCATTTTTGATCAGGGATAGCATTACAGCTGTGCTGAGGGAGGATATTCCCAGAAATACATCCAGGGAAATTATTTGGGTGGAGCTGAGAAATGAGAAAGAGATGATCACCTTATTGGGATTGTATCATTGACCCCCTAGTAGTCAGAGGGAAATTCAGGAATGTGGATGTACCTACTAGAGAAGGTGTAAAACTTGACCTACTCTTGGGAAATAAGGCAGGGCAGGTGACTGAGGTGTCAGTGGGGGAGCACTTTGGGGCCAGCGACCGTAATTCTGTTAGTTTTAAAATCGTGATGGAAAAGGATAGACCAGATCTAAAAGTTGAAGTTCTAAATTGGAGAAAGGCCAATTTTGATGGTATTAGGCAGGAACTTTCAAAAGCTGATTGGAGGCAGATGTTCGCAGGTAAAGGGACGGCTGGAAAATGGGAAGCCTTCAGAAATGAGACAGTGAGACACCCCCAACCCCAGCTGTCCCTGCTCCTGCCCCACTCCCCGTTAGAATTGTCACCCCTGATGTTAGACTGTTCCCCCCTCCCCCCTCATCCAATTAACTTGGTCACAGAACACAGAGCGTGGGTGTGGAGGGGGGGGTGTGTGTGTAACTGGGGGGGTCTGTGTCCAGTGATGTTCCATAGGGATCCGTGCTGGGATCCCTGTGGTCACTGAGACAGAGAGAAATAATCTGGATGATAATGTCAGGGGCCTGATTAATACGTTTACAGAGATCACGGACATTGGGGGAGTTAGGGACAGTGAGGAAGGCTGTCAAGGGATACAGCAGGATATAAATTCCCCACTGACATTCCCGCTCCGATCAGGGAACATTCCTCACTAACATTCCCGCTCTGATCGGGGAACATTCCTCACTAATCTTCCCGCTCCGATCGGGGAACATTCCTCACTAACCTTCCCGCTCCGATCAGGGAACATTCCTCACTAATCTTCCCGCTCCGATCGGGGAACATTCCTCACTCACCTTCCCGCTCCGATCAGGGAACATTCCTCACTAATCTTCCCGCTCCGATCGGGGAACATTCCTCACTAACCTTCCCGCTTCGATTGGAGAACATTCCTCACTAACCTTCCAGCTCCGATCAATCAGAGACCATTGTAACCAGAGCAGGGGTCCTGAGTCCACGCGCCCCATGGCTGAGGACTGGGATAGCCCTTATTCCACCTTCCACCCCCTGAGACACTGGGAATACCCGGATACCTTTTGGGATTTTCCTCATTCCCCTTGTCACGTGAGTGTTTAACCATCTTGTAACGGGCCAGGTGCAGAGCAGTCCGGAATACCGACATCCCGCTCAGCCAGACCCTGGAAAGAGACGGAACACAGCGCCGGATCATTCCCTGACCCATCTCGGAATTCCTGCCCCACCCCTCCACCATCTTCTCCCCTCCCCTCTCCCATCAGCATCATGTGTTTATCCAAAATCCCCCCCCAGATCATTATTGGAATACGGAGACTGGAACTGTGCATGGTGCTCCGAGTGTTGGTCTGACTGAGGGATACGGAGACTGGAACTGTGGACAGTGCTCCGAATGTGGGTCTGACTGAGGGATACAGAGACTGGAACTGTGCACGGTGCTCCGAGTGTGGGTCTGACTGAGGGATACGGAGACTGGAACTGTGCACGGTGCTCCGAGTGTGGGTCTGACTGAGGGATACGGAGACTGGAACTGTGCACGGTGCTCCGAGTGTGGGTCTGACTGAGGGATACGGAGACTGGAACTGTGCACGGTGCTCCGAGTGTGGGTCTGACTGAGGGATACGGAGACTGGAACTGTGCACGGTGCTCCGAGGGTGGGTCTAACTGAGACAATGCTGCAGCTTCTCCCAGGGTGATGAAGTTCTGAGTGAACGTGAATCCTCTCTGGGACATAGTTTCAGGTTCCGGATGTTTCTATCCAGTTCAGATCGGACCCACGAGCGATGGTTCTGTCTGTACAGAGGATGTTCAGTCATTTTAGTGAGATGGGGTTGGGGGAGTTTGTGTGTTCCATTGCTCCCAGGTCAGTCTGTGGAGTTACAATGAAGGCGAGATGACAACGTGGAACAGAGTGAGGCCATTCAGTCCATCGAGCCTGCCCCATCATGTAATGAGATCTCGTCTCATTGGGAGTTCAGATGGAAACCCCGTACCTGTTAATGAGGTCATCATCCTCTCCGCCCCATCCCCAGTAGTTATTGGGGAAGCCGTTGACCTTCATGAACTGGTCAGGGGTAAACGCCGAAACTCCTCCAAAGCAGTTCGGGAACACTACTCTGCAGATTATAAACAAAACAGCAGTGACTGGCTCCATCACAGGGAACTCTAACCGCTGACCCTCCGACAGTGCGGCACTCCCTCAGCACTGACCCTCCGACAGTGCAGCACTCCCTCAGCATTGACCCTCCAACAGTGCCCACTCCCTCAGCACTGACCCTACGACAGTGCCCATTCCCTCAGCACTGACCCTCCGACAGTGCCCACTCCCCCAGCACTGACCCTCCGACTGTGCCCATTCCCTCAGCACTGACCCTCCGACAGTGCCCACTCCCTCAGCACTGACCCTCCGACAGTGCCCCCTCCCTCAGCACTGACCCTCCGACAGTGTCCACTGCCTCAGCACTGTCCCTCCAATGGTGCGGCACTCTCTCAGCACTGACCCTCTTACAGTGCTAACTCCCTCAGCACTGACCCTCCGACAGTGCGACACTCCCTCAGCACTGACCCTCCGACAGTGCCCACTCCCTCAGCACTGACCCTCCAACAGTGCCCACTCCCTCAGCACTGACCCTCCGACAGTGCAGCACTCCCTCAGCACTGACCCTCTTACAGTGCGGCACTCCCTCAGCACTGACCCTCCGACAGTGCGGCACTCCCTCAGCACTGACCCTCCGACAGTGCCCACTCCCTCAGCACTGACCCTCCAACAGTGCCCACTGCCTCAGCACTGACCCTCTGACAGTGCCCACTCCCTCAGCACTGACCCTCCGACAGTGCCCACTCCCTCAGCACTGACCCTGTGACAGTGCCCACTCCCTCAGCACTGACCCTCCGACAGTGCCCACTCCCTCAGCACTGACCCTCCGACAGTGCGGCACTCCCTCAGCACTGATCCCCTGACAGTGCCCACTCCCTCAGCACTGACCCTCTGACAGTGCCCACTCCCTCAGCACTGACCCTCCGACAGTGCGGCACTCCCTCAGCACTGACCCTCCAACAGTGCCCACTCCCTCAGCACTGACCCTCTGACAGTGCCCACTCAGCACTGACCCTCTGACAGTGCGGCACTCCCTCAGCACTGACCCTCCAACAGTGCCCACTGCCTCAGCACTGACCCTCCGACAGTGCGGCACTGCCTCAGCACTGACCCTCCGACAGTGCGGCACTGCCTCAGCACTGACCCTCCGACAGTGCCCACTCCCTCAGCACTGACCCTCTGACAGTGCCCACTCCCTCCTTACTTATATCCGAATGTGTCCAGAGATTCAGAGGCGTGTTTGGGATTTTTCTCACACGTGTAGAGGTTGCGATCATCCTCAGGGATAAGATCCACATCGTGAAAGTACAGACATTCCCAGTCTGTGTCCTTCATCGCCTCCTTAAAGCCCACGTTGTATAACTTTGCTCTGTTAAAGGTAGTGTTCCCAGCCTGGGGGAGAGAGGGAATGTGACAGGGGCGAGAGAGGGAATGTGACATGGGGGGAGTGAGGGAATGTGACATGGGGGGAGAGAGGGAATGTGACAGGGGGAGAGAGGGAATGTGACGGGGGGAGAGAGGGAATGTGACATGGGGGGAGAGAGGGAATGTGACAGGGGGAGAGCGGGAATGTGACAGGGGGAAGAGAGGGAATGTGACAGGGGTAGAGAGGGAATGTGACGGGGGGGAGAGAGGGAATGTGTCAGAGAGAGAGAGAGAGGGAATGTGTCAGGGACGGGGGGAGAGAGGGAATGTGACGGGGGGAGAGAGGGAATGTGACAGGGGGTAGAGAGGGAATGTGACAGGGAGGAGAGAGGGAATGTGATGGGGAGGGGGACAGAGAGAGAGGGAATGTGACAGGGGGGAGAGAGGGAATGTGACGGGGGGAGAGAGGGAATGTGACAGGGGGAGAGAGGGAATGTGACGGGGGGAGAGAGGGAATGTGACAGGGGGAGAGAGGGAATGTGACGGGGGGAGAGAGGGAATGTGACAGGGGGGAGAGAGGGAATGTGACGGGGGGAGAGAAGGAATGTGACAGGGAGAGAGGGAATGTGACAGGGGGGAGGGAGAGGGAATGGGATGGGGGGAGAGAGGGAATGTGACGGGGGGAGAGAGGGAATGTGACAGGGAATGTGACAGGGAGAGAGGGAATGTGACGGGGGGAGAGAGGGAATGTGACAGGGAGAGAGGGAATGTGACAGGGAGGGGGACAGGGAGAGAGGGAATGTGTCGGGGGGAGAGACAGGGGGAGAGAGAGAGAGAGAGAGAGAGAGAGACAGAGGGAGAGACAGAATGGGAGAGTGTGACAGAGAGGGAGAGAGAGACAGAGGGAGCGAGACAGAGGGAGAGAGAGAGTGGGAGAGAGAGAGTGGGAGAGAGCGACAGAAAGGTAGTGACAGAGAGAGAGACAGAGGGAGAGACAGAGAGTGTGAGAGAGAGAGAGACTTAGAGTGAGCGAGACAGAGAGAGCGAGACAGAGGGAATCAGTGAGACAGTGAAGTCTGATCAAACCTCCCGACTCAGTGATCACCCTCACCCTACCGTCCCGAGCCCCACCTCACAGACAGGAGGGAGAGACCTCAGAGCGAGAGAAATATCGGGGTGGGGAGAAACAGGGGAGAGCGAGGGAGAGAAAGAAACAGCGAGAGCGTGAGTGAGAGAGAGAGAGAGAGACGGAGACAGGGAGTGGGGTCAGCCCCTGAACGGGGGGCACCTGGGGAGGGTCTTGCAGCAGGTTGGTATCCCACCCACCACACCGTTCCCCTCCCTCCCTCCCGGTACCTTCCCACGGCCCGAGCTCTGTTTACAACCATCCCCTACAGACCCTGAAACACCTCCCCGTGACCCTGTCCGTGCGCCCCCCCCCACTCCCTGCCCCCGGGTCCCGGTGCGCCCCCACCTGGTGGATGATGTAGATGCGGTACTGGAGCTGCTGTTTCTGTAACATGGGGTGGAGGTAATACAGAAGGTATTTCAGATGCTGCTCCCGGTGTCGGTGAGGGACCAACACTGCCGTACTGTGCTTCGACTCGCAGTCTGGGGGTTTGTACCACCCCCCGGCCAGCACCATGGGGTTCCTCTTCCTCACCTCTTCCAAGGACAGATCCTTTGGGAACGTGACACGGATCGGACCACCTACCGGGGAATGGGGACAGGGGGTTAGACCCACTCTGGAACCTGTCACCCCTCTCCCCCACTCCGTCTACACCCAACATTTCCTGGAATTAGACACCGTCTGCCATTCCTCAGCTCACCGGCCCGGTCCCTCAGGATCTCTCTGTATTCCCAGAGACCCTCCCTCACTGTCTACTCCACCCCCCACCCTCGGGACCGTACTCAACACAGTCTCTGCTCATTACCCAGGAGGGTCACTGCTGTCCTACACAACACGCTTGGACTTTCAGAACAACCCCCACCCACCCACACACACCCCCACACACACACACCCCACCAGCACACCCCCCACACTCTCACACTCACACACACACACCCACACCCCCCCACACTCTCACACTCACCCCCACCCACCCACACACCCCCCACACTCATACACACACACACACACCCACACACACCCCCCACACTCACACTCACCCCCACCCACACACCCCCCACACTCACACTCACCCCCACCCACCCACACTCACACACACACACACCACCACACTCTCACACACACCCACACACATCAACACTCATACACACACACTCACGCTCACACACACACTCACACACTCTCACACACACCCACACACACACCCACACACACACACCCACACACTCACACACCCATACTCACCCCCACCCACACACTCTCCCACCAACACATCCCCACACTCACACCCACCAACACAACCCCCACACACCCAGCCACACCCACACACATACACCCACACTCACCCACACCCTCCAACACACCTACACACTCTCACACACTCTCCCACCCACACACCCCACACTCTCACACACTCACCCACACACACACACACACCCACACTCACACACACACCCACACTCACACACACTCTCCCACCCACCCCCACCCACCAACACACACACACTCTCTCACTCACACACACACACACACACACACTCTCTCACACACTCTCCCACCCACCTCCACCCACCAACACACACACACACTCTCTCTCACACACACACACACACACACTCTCTCTCTCCCACCCACACACCCCACACTCTCACACACAACCACACACTCACCCCCACTCACACATACACCCACACACACTCACCCCCATCCACGCACTCCCCCACGCACTCCCCCATGCACTCCCCCACACGCACTCCCCCCCACGCACTCCACCCACGCTCTCACCCCCACACTCCCCCTCACTCCCCCTCACTCCCCCTCACTCCCCCTCACTCTCCCTCACTCTCCCACACACACACACCCACACACCCCCACACTCACCCACCCACACCCCCCATTCACCCACACACCCTCACACTCTCCCACACACACACACACACACACACCCACCCACACACCCCCACTCACCCCCACACTCACCCACCCACACCCGCCCCACTCACCCACACACCCTCACACTCTCCCACCCCCACACTCTCCCGCCCACACCCCCCCACACATTCTCCCACCCCCACACACACACGCACGCGTGCACACACACACTCCCACCCACACACACACGCACGCGCGCGCACACACACACACTCCCACCAACACATCCACATGGACACGCACACACACACAGACACCCCCCCCCCACACACAGACACCCCCTCCACACACAGACACCCCCCGCCACACAGACACCCACCCCCACACAGACACACTCAGACACACACACGTACGTACTCACACTCACACGGACACACCCCCACACGGGCAAACACAGACATGGACACACACACACTGACACACACCCACACACACTCTCACTGACACACACTCACACTGACACACACTCACACTGACACACACCCACACACCCTGACGCACTCACACACACACACGCACTCACATACCCCCCCACATGGACACGCACCCACACACACTTACACTGACACACACTTACACTGACACATCCCCACACTGACACACACCCACATGCATGCCGGCACAAACAACAACACGCGCGCGCACACACCCACACGCACACACCCCTGAACGTGCGTACACACACACCCACACACACCCCTGAACATGCGTACACACACACCCACACGCCCCAATGCTGACCCTCAGAACCCCTCCCCCACCAAACCAATTCCACTTTGTCCCGGTCCCTGTCCCACTGTCAGTCTGGGAGCTATCATTTCCCCACAATGTCTGTCGTGTGGAACTTTAGCTGATGCTCTCTGTAAACCCAGGCACGTCACATCCACCACATTCATCCCACCACCATCCACAGGGCAACACAATCAAAACAGAGCCCATCCACTCCACATCCCCCAATGGACCCAGACCCCTTCCTGTTCACTCCCTCTCTACACCATCCCAATGGACCCAGACCCCTTCCTGTTCACTCCCACTCTACACTGTCCCAATGGACCCAGACCCCTTCCTGTTCACTCCCACTCTACACCGTCCCAATGGACCCAGACCCCTTCCTGTTCACTCCCACTCTACACCATCCCAATGGACCCAGACCCCTTCCTGTTCACACTCACTCTACACCACCCCTATGGACCCAGACCCCTTCTCGTTCACTCCCACTCTACACCATCCCAATGGACTCAATCCCCTTCCCATTCACACCCACTCTGCACCGTCCCAGTGGACCCAGATCCCTTCCTGTTCACTCCCAATCTACAGCATTCCAAAGGATCCCAACCCCTTCCCATTCATTCCCACTCTGCACTGTCCCAACGGACCCAAACCCCTTCCCGTTCATTCCCTCTATCTTCCATCTGTCAGGACATGGAATACCAATCCTACAGGACAAAATCTTTACTGATCGCTTCCGTCAATTTAACACCTCCCAGTTTAAATCCCTCCACCCCTCCCTAACTCTCTCACCTCCTCCAGCCCCTGCACACCCTTCCTGTCTCTGTAACCCCCTCCAGCCCCTACACCCCCTCCCTATCTCTGTAACCCCCTCCATCCCCTCCATCCCCTCCCTATCTCTCTAACCCCTATACCACCCCATGTGCCCCCTCTGTTCCGAGTCACTCCCTACCCCTTGCCCACTTACTGAGGTACGGTGAGACCGATGGACAGGACGGGAGCTGGTCTTCATCCACCACGATGGGGGTGGTGAGGCTGAGATTGGCGTAGATATCTCCGGGCTGCGAGCTGTTGGCCTGGGAGGTGGTGGGCACTGACCCTGTCTTCCAGAGGGCACTGACGATGGCACTGACCCTCTGACGTGATCCCTCGCGGTACACCAACAGAATGACCAACAGTTGGGCACTTCCCAGCACAGCCAGGAAACGCACTCTGGTGGGTATTTTCATTGGTATCTCACAGCGGGCCCCAAGGGTGATGGCACAAGGAACTGATGGAGTCACAGCCCAATGTCTGGCTCGTCCCCTTCAGAGGGGCATCACTCAGCAATACCACACCCCACCAACGTCCTCCTCCCACACTGCACTCTGATTGGCTCCAGAAACCACTGCTCGCTTGGCACTGTTGGAGGGTATTGATGGCGTTCCAGGGGGTTACTAGCTAGCGGGAGTTGGAAGACCACTCCAAGATGGCGGCAGGAAAGGCCATGATGCACATCCTGGGAAGGCAGGGAGTGGGAGGGTCACGGGGTCACCTGCAAAGTCAGAAACAGAGAGTGAGATTCCTGAGGAACCTTCCTCAACTCAAAAAGACTCATCGGAGGGCTTCACTCGCACTCTACCCCGCACCAATGGACCCAAACCCCATCCCATTCACTCCCACTCTACACTGTCCCAATGGACCCAAACCCCATCCCGTTCACACCCACTGTACACCATCCCAATGGACCCAAACACCTTCCCATTCACTCTCACTCTACACAGCCCCAGTGGACCCAAACCCCTTCCCGTTCATTGCTACTCTACACCATCTGTAACCCCCTCCAGCCCCTACAACCCTTCCCTATTCCTGTAACCCCCTCCAGTCCCTACACCCCCTCCCTATCTCTGTAACCCCCTCCAGTCCCTACACCCCCTCCCTATCTCTGTAACCCCCTCCAGCCCCTACACCCCCTCCCTATCTCTGTAACCCCCTCCAGCCCCTACACCCTCTCCCTATCTCTGTAACACCCTCCAGCCCCTACACTCCCTCCCTATCTCTGTAACCCCCTCCAGCCCCTACACCCCCTCCCAATCTCTGTAACCCCCTCCAGCCCCTATACCCCCTCCCTATCTCTGTAACCCCCACTATCCCCTACAACCACTCCCTATCTCTGTAACTCCCTCTATCCCCTATACCCCCTCCCTATCTCTGTAACCCCCTCCAGCCCCTACACCCCCTCCCTATCTCTGTAACCCCCTCCACCCCCTCCCTAACTCTGTAACCCCCTCCAGCCCCTACACCCCCCTCCCTATCTCTGTAACCCCCTCCAGCCCCTACACCCCCTCCCTATCTCTGTAACCCCCTCCAGTCCCTACACCCCCTCCCTATCTCTGTAACCCCCTCCAGCCCCTACACCCCCTCCCTATCTCTGTAACCCCCTCCAGCCCCTACACCCTCTCCCTATCTCTGTAACACCCTCCAGCCCCTACACTCCCTCCCTATCTCTGTAACCCCCTCCAGCCCCTATACCCCCTCCCAATCTCTGTAACCCCCTCCAGCCCCTATACCCCCTCCCTATCTCTGTAACCCCCACTATCCCCTACAACCACTCCCTATCTCTGTAACTCCCTCTATCCCCTATACCCCCTCCCTATCTCTGTAACCCCCTCCAGCCCCTACACCCCCTCCCTATCTCTGTAACCCCCTCCACCCCCTCCCTAACTCTGTAACCCCCTCCAGCCCCTACACCCCCCTCCCTATCTCTGTAACCCCCTCCAGCCCCTACACCCCCTCCCTATCTCTGTAACCCCCTCCAGCCCCTACACCCCCCTCCCTATCTCTGTAACCCCCTCCCTATCTCTGTAACCCCCTCCCTGTCTCCTTCCCTCCCTCTGACGGTCAGTGATAGTGTCACTGTCTCACCCTTTAGGGTGAACGGTTGGTGTGGGTCTTGGGCAGTGCCCACTGTGGGTAATCCTGGGCAGGCCGTGCTCTGACCTTCCCCACCCTGTCTGTGTCCACACCCCTCCCTGATCAATGTGGTCTGGCTCCTGTTCCAGAACGTTCCGTCATGTTCAGACACCCAGAGCCGGTGGCATGGTGTGTGAGAGGGAGCCGGGGGTCTGCAGGGAACGACGCTTCGGGGACCACCATCACCTGATGGCCTCGCGCCATTTCCACCAAGAGTGAGTCACGGTATTACCGTCACTACATCCCCACCCCACCATCAGACAGAGTAAAGCTTCCTCTACACTGTCCCACCGTCAAACACTCCCAGGGACAGGGACAGCACGGGGTTAGATACAGAGTAAAGCTGCCTCTACACTGTCCCCCATCAAACACTCCCAGGGACAGCACGGGGTTAGATACAGAGTAAAGCTCCCTCTACACTGTCCCCATCAAACACTCCCAGGGACAGGGACAGCACGGGGTTAGATATCGAATTAAGCAAAGATGCAAATAAGACAGAAAGGATAAGGTTTCGTTTATATCCATATAAATAACCTTCCTCACACCCATCACACACACTCTTACTCCCCCTCTCACACTCTCACTCCCCTCTCACACACTCTCAATCCTCCTCTCACAAAGTCTCACTCCCCTCCCTCACACACACTCACTCACTCTTACACAGTCTCACTCCCCCTCTCTCACACTCTCACTCACCCTCTCGCATACTCACTCGCCCTCTCGCACACTCTCGCTCCCCCTCTCTCACACTCTCACTCCCCCTCTCACACATTGTCACTCCCCCTCTCTCACACTCTCACTCCCCCCTCACACTGTCTCACTCCCCGTCTCTCACACACTCTCACTCCCCCTCTCTCAGTCTCACTCAGCCTGTTGCCCCTCAGGTCCCTTTCCCCCCTCCCCCTAAACCTATGCCCCTCTAGTTCTGGACTCCCCCACCCCAGGGAAAAGACCTTGTCTATTTAAACTTATACTCGCACCACACCAGGTTATAGTCCACCAGGCTTCTTTGGAAGCAGTAGCTTTCGGAGTGACGTTCCTTCATCAGGTGTTTGTGAAGAGTGAGATTGTAAGACCCAGAATTTACCGGAAACATCTCCAGTGTTATGTAACCGAAATGAGATATTGTGAAAGACCTGGGCTGTTTGTTCAGTCCCTCACCTGTTCGAATGGGTGTGTCAGTTTCAGTTCTTTAATAGATAATCCATAAAGCCTTTATTTTAAAAGTTACATTCCCAAGTGAACTTTAACAATTGGTGTTGTTTCAGCCCAGATCATGTATTGAAGGTGTGAGTTGCCCTGTGTGAGGCTGTCTGTGCCACAGTGGGCAGACCGATTCTCATCAAAAGAAGGGATTTACAGAATCGTACATGGATTCATGCAGTTTTTGAGCAAAATACAATGTAACTCTGCAAGTTCAAATTCACCCCATAAACGTGTATCTGTGTGTGTGTGTGTATGTGAGTGTGAGTGTAGTGCAATGGTGATCACCTGTAGTGTAACATGATTACCTGTTGTGTAACAGGATTACCTGTAGTGTGACATGATTACCTGTGTGTGTGTATGTGAGTGTGTGAGAGTGTGTGTGTGAGTGTAGTGCAATGGTGATCACCTGTAGTGTAACATGATTACCTGTTGTGTAACAGGATTACCTGTAGTGTGACATGATTACCTGTAGTGTACCATGATCACCTGTAGTGTGACATGATTACCTGTAGTGTAACACGATTACCTGCAGTGTACCACGATTACCTGTAGTGTAACACGATCACCTGTAGTGTACCATGATTACCTGTAGTGTACCATGATCACCTGTAGTGTAACATGATCACCTGTAGTGTGACACGATCACCTGTAGTGTACCGTGATTACCTGTAGTGTGACACGATCACCTGTAGTGTGACATGATCACCTGTAGTGTACCATGATTACCTGTAGTGTGACACGATCACCTGTAGTGTACCACGATCACCTGTAGTGTGACATGATTACCTGTAGTGTAACATGATTACCTGTAGTGTACCATGATCACCTGTAGTGTGACACGATCACCTGTAGTGTACCACGATCACCTGTAGTGTAACATGATCACCTGTAGTATGACATGAACCCAAGGTCCTGGTTGAGGCCCTCCCTGTGGGATCTGAACTTTGCGATCAGCCCCTGCTCGGCCACTTCCCCCGGCTGCCTGGACACCAAAGGGGACCCTGTGGGTTGCAGTGCCAGTCTGTCTCTCGAGGGCATCACTGCGGTTTAGTCAGGAGGTCAGCCCCCTACACCAGGATGGAATCGCAGCAACTGCCTCACCACTCAACACCAACAGCTGCCAATCCTCGAGCACCGTCCTCCAACTCATTCGCTTTCTCCTCGACCACAACATCTTCACCTTTAACAAACACTTCGTCATCCAGACACACGGAACAGCCAGGGGGGACCACATTTACAGCCCAATATGGCAACCTCTCCGTGCACAGGTTCGAAGAATATTACTTCTCTATGCAGGATCTCCAACCAACATTGTAGACCAGGTACATTGACGACATTCCCATCCCCTGGACCCATGGCGAGGAGTCACTGATAAAACTACACAGTGACATCAACACGTTTCATCCCACCATCAAACTCCCCATGGCCTACTCACAGCTGTCTGTCTCATTCTGGGACCCGTGCGTCTCCATCGAGGAGGGACCCCTCAGCCCCACACTCTCCCACAAACCCACCCCAACCTCACAATGCTCCACTCCCCCAGCTTCCACCCAAAACAGATTAAACCAGCCATTCCCTATGGACAAGCCCCACACGGACACCGGGTCTGCTCAGATGAGGAGGAATGTGACGGACACTGGAAGTACTCAGGGACGCCCTCACACCAACGGGGTACGATGCCCAACTCATCGATCGCCAGTTCCGAATTCCCACAGCAAGGGACGGTACTGACCTCCCCAGGAGACAGACACGTGCTGTAACTGACAGGGGGGTTGGTCAGTACTGTCCAGGAACTTTGTTTTTCTCTTTACTCAGTTCCGGGAGGAGGGCGTTGCTGGAAAGGCAGCATTTATTATCGCCTCCCTCATCATCCCCGAGGGCAGTTAGCAATCAGTCACGTTGCTGAGAGTCTGGAGTCACGTGTAGGCCCAGCCCAGGGAAGGCTCACCATTCCCTTCCCTCAGGGACACTCCAACCATGGATTCGCAGTCAGCATTAGACACTTAATTTCCAGATCGTAATTAAATTCACTCTCCACCACCGAGCTGCAGTGGGATTTGAATCCGGGTCCCCCAGAGCGTTCCCTGGGGAAACAGGTCTGTGATAATCCCACTAGGCCTGCGATAATACCACTAGGCCTGTGATAATCCCGCTAGGTCAGCGATAATCCCACTAGGCCTGTGATAATCCCACTAGACCTGTAATAATCCCACTAGGCCTGTGATAATCCCACTAGACCTGTAATAATCCCACTAGGCCTGTGATAATCCCACTAGGCCTGCGATAATACCACTAGGCCTGTGATAATCCCGCTAGGTCAGCGATAATCCCACTAGGCCTGTGATAATCCCACTAGACCTGTAATAATCCCACTAGGCCTGTGATAATCCCACTAGACCCGCGATAATCCCACTAGGCCCACGATAATCCCACCAGGCCCGCGATAATCCCACCAGGCCTGTGATAATCCCACTAGGCCATCACCACCACCTTGTTACAGGGGGCTGCGATCGGGGTGGACAGATCGGGGGCCCGGGTGGAGTTGAACCCTGAAAACTGTGAGGATTCCCTGTGAAAGGAACAAGACAAAGGGAGTCCTGGGGCCATTACTGAGCTCTGAGGGACCTGGGGGGAGGTGAACAGGGCACCGAAGGGGCCCCTCACACAGCAGTGGGGGTCACGTTTGAGCGGGACAGGACTTTGGTGAGGCCGCTGTGGGAATACTGTGTGCAGCGCTGGTCCCTGCACTGCAGGAAGGTTGGGGACTGCACTGGACGGGGTATTGGGGGAAGATCATGTTAACCCTGGGATGGAGCACGACGTTCCCAGGGTTGGAGGGTCTGAGC
The DNA here is from genome assembly GCF_020745735.1 of Hemiscyllium ocellatum. Classification (NCBI taxonomy): domain Eukaryota; kingdom Metazoa; phylum Chordata; class Chondrichthyes; order Orectolobiformes; family Hemiscylliidae; genus Hemiscyllium; species Hemiscyllium ocellatum. The sequence goes on from NC_083438.1 coordinate 39,393,130, forward strand.
TACAGGGAGAGGCTGAACAGGCTGGGGCTGTTTTCCCTGGAGCGTCGGAGGCTGAGGGGTGACCTTATAGAGGTTTATAAAATCATGAGGGGCATGGATAGGGTAAATAGACAAGGTCTTTTCCCTGGGGTGGGGGAGTCCAGAACTAGAGGGGCATAGGTTTAGGGTGAGAGGGGAAAGATATAAAAGGGACCTAAGGGGCAACGTTTTCCCCCAGAGGGTGGTACGTGTATGGGATGAGCTGCCAGAGGAAGTGGTGGGGGCTGGGACAATGACAGCATTTAAGAGGCACCTGGATGGGGACATGGATAGGAAGGGTTTGGAGGGATATGGGCCGGGTGCTGGCAGGTGGAACTACATTGGGTTGGGATATCTGGGTCAGCATGGACGGGTTGGGCCGAAGGGCCTGTTTCTGTGCTGGACAGTTCCCTGAATCTATGGCTCGGAGTGAAACCAATGGGATTTTTCTGACATGGGATGCGTGGTCACCTTCAAATTCCATATTTTAATTGAATACACATTCCATCAGTGACCCCTCCATTGACCTTCGAACCTGGGTCCCAGAAGGTGTCCCATCTCTCTGTGTTAGCGTTCAAGGCCATCAAGCACGTCTCACTCACTCTACCCTCTCCGCCACCCTCCACCCTCCAGAGAACGTTCTGGGCTCCCGGGGTATCTGTTATTCTGTATATAAACCACCCTGAACCCCTCGATTAGATTCCAGTCTGTAACTCCCTCCCGGGTATCTGTTATTCTGTATATAAACCACCCCGAACCCCTCAATTAGAATCCAGTCTGTAACTCCCTCCCGGGGTATCTGTTATTCTGTATATAAACCACCCCGAACCCCTCAATTAGAATCCAGTCTGTAACTCCCTCCCGGGGTATCTGTTATTCTGTATATAAACCACCCCGAACCCCTCAATTAGAATCCAGTCTGTAACTCCCTCCCGGGTGTCTGTTATTCTGTATATAAACCACCCTGAACCCCTCGATTAGATTCCAGTCTGTAACTCCCTCCCGGGGTATCTGTCATTCTGTATATAAACCACCCCGAACCCCTTGATTGGATTCCAGTCTGTAACTCCCTCCCAAGGTATCTGTTATTCTGTATATAAACCACCCCGAACCACTCGATTAGATCCCAGTCTGTAACTCCCTCCCCGGGGTATCTGTTATTCTGTACATAAACCACCCTGTACCCCTCGATTAGATTCCAGTCTGTAACTCCCTCCCGGGGTATCTGTTATTCTGCACATAAACCAAACCCGAACCCCTCGATGAGATTCCAGTCTGTAACTCCCTCCTGAGGTATCTGTTATTGTGTATATAAACCACACCGAACCCCTCGATTAGATTCCAGTCTGTAACTCCCTCCCGGGTATCTGTTATTCTGTATATAAACCACCCCGAACCCCTCGATTAGATTCCAGTCTGTAACTCCCTCCCGGGGTATTTGTTATTCTGTATATAAACCACCCTCTACCCCTCGATTAGATTCCAGTCTGTAACTCCCTCCCGGGGTATCTGTTATTCTGTACATAAACCACCCCGAACCCCTCGATTAGATTCCAGTCTGTAACTTCCTGCTGTGGTGTATGGTCTTGTGTGTGTACAGTCTCGATATGAAGCAATGACAACTCACAAACAAGGAACCTGGAATATTGTGCATTAATCGAAGCCTGGATTACCCAGGTATGCGGGTATCTGCTACCTCCTACCGGTGGGCTCTGAAATGACAGCACACATCACACAGGACTCTCATGCTGAAGATTTTAAGGCTCCTTCTCTCTCTCTCTCTCTCTCTCTCTCTGTCTCACTCTTCCCTCTACACTCAGGCATTCCCAGTTTAATTCCTATCCCCGCGGTGACCGGAAGGGGAAGGTCAGGGGTTCTGATGTTTGTGACTGTGTACAGCAGGGTTTTCAGTACGAGATATTGAGAGAGGGATACAGGTTCCAACTCCACAGAGGGCTCTAGCAAATACAACAGTCAACACCTCACGAGAGAATTTATCTCACATACAAAAGCAGTCCAAGGGGACAGTGGATTACTGTTTTCACACAGTACGTGGTCAGGCAATGGGCCACCAGGACAATCTAACAAGGGGATTAGTTTCTGTACAGAATGACAGATACCCTGGGAGGGAGTTACAGACTGGAATCTAATCGAGGGGTTCACGGTGGTTTATATACAGAATAACAGATACCCAGGAGGGAGTTACAGACTGGAATCTAATCGAGGAGTACGGGGTGGTTTATATACAGAATAACAGATACCCCAGGAGGGGAATTACAGACTGGAATCTAATCCAGGGGTTCAGGGTGGTTTATATACAGAATAACAGATACCCCGGGAGGGAGTTACAGACTAGAATCTAATCGAGGGATTCAGGGTGGTTTATGTACAGAATAACAGATACCCCGGGAGGGAGTTACAGTCTGGGAAATAATCGAGGGGTTCGGGGTGGTTTATATACAGAATAACAGATACCCCGGGAGGGAGTTACAGACTAGAATCTAATCGAGGGGTTCGGGGTGGTTTATATACACAATAACAGATACCCCGGGAGGGAGTTACAGACTGGGATCTAATCGAGGGGTTTGGGGTGGTTTATATACAGAATAACAGATACCCTGGGAGGGAGTTACAGACTGGAATCTAATTGTGTGGTTCAGGGTGGTTTATATACAGAATGACAGATACCCCGGGAGGGAGTTACAGACTGGGATCTAATCGAGGGTTCAGGGTGGGGTTTATATACAGAATAACAGATACCCTGGAGGGAGTTACAGACTGGAATCTAATCGAGGGGTTCAGGGTTGGGTTTATATACAGAATAACAGATACCCAGGAGGACGTTTCAGACTGGAATCTAAACGAGGGGGTTCAGGGAGATTTATATATAGAATAACAGATACCCCGGGAGGGAGTTACAGTCTGGGAAATAATCGAGGGGTTCGGGGTGGTTAATATACAGAATAACAGATACCTCGGGTGGGAGGTACAGACTGGAATCTAATCGAGGGGCTCAGGGTGGTTTATATACAGAATAACAGATACCCGGGAGGGAGTTACAGACTGGAATCTAATCGAGGGGTTCAGGGTTGGGTTTATATACAGAATAACAGATACCCAGGAGGACGTTTCAGACTGGAATCTAAACGAGGGGGTTCAGGGTGATTTATATACAGAATAACAGATACCCCGGGAGGGAGTTACAGACTGGAATCTAATTGTGTGGTTCAGGGTGGTTTATGTACAGAATAACATACCCGGGAGGAAGTTACAGACTGGAATCTAATCGAGGGGTTCGGGGTGGGGTTTATATACAGAATAACAGATACCCCGGGAGGAAGTGACAGACTGGGATCTAATCGAGTGTTTCGGGGTGGTTTATATACAGAATGACAGATACCCGAGAGGGAGTTACAGACTGGGATCTAATCGAGGGGTTCAGGGTGGTTTATATACAGAATAACAGATACCCGGGAGGGAGTTACAGACTGGAATCTAATCGAGGGGTTCAGGGTGGGGTTTATATACAGAATAACAGATACCCCGGGAGGGAGTTACAGTCTGGGAAATAATTGAGGGATTCGGGGTGGTTTATATACAGAATAACAGATACCTGGGAGGGAGTTACAGACTGGAATCTAATCGAGGGGTTCGGGGTGGGGTTTATATACAGAATAACAGATACCCTGGGAGGGAGTTACAGACTGGGATCTAATCGAGGGGTTCGGGGTGGTTTATATACAGAATAACAGATACCCGGGAGGGAGTTACAGACTGGAATCTAATCGAGGGGTTCAGGGTGGGGTTCATATACAGAATGACAGATACCCCGGGAGGGAGTTACAGACTAGAATCGAATTGAGAGGTTCAGTGTGGGATTTATATACAGAATAACTGATACCCTGGGAGGCAGTTACAGACTGGAATCTAATTGTGTGGTTCAGGGTGGTTTATATACAGAATAACAGATACCCGGGATGGAGTTACAGACTGGAATCTAATCGAGGGGTTCGGGGTGGTTTATATACAGAATAACAGATACCCTGGGAGGGAGTTACAGACTGGAATCTAATCGAGGGGTTCAGGATTGGGTTTATATACAGAATAACAGATACCCAGGAGGACGTTACAGACTGGAATCTAATCGAGGGGGTTCAGGGTGATTTATATACAGAATAACAGATACCCCGGGAGGGAGTTTCAGACTGGAATCGAATCGAGAGGTTCAGGGTGGGGTTTATATACAGAATAACAGATACCCCGGGAGGGAGTTACAGACTGGGATCTAATCGAGGGGTTCGGGGTGGGTTTATATACAGAATGACAGATTCCCGGGAGGGAGTTACAGACTGGAATCTAATCGAGGGGTTCAGGGTGGTTTATATACAGAATAACAGATACCCGGGAGGGAGTTACAGACTGGAGTCTAATCGAGGGGTTCAGGGTGGTTTATATACAGAATAACAGATACCCCGGGAGGGAGTTACAGACTGGAATCAAATCGAGGGGTTCGGGGTGGTTTATATACAGAATAACAGATACCCCGGGAGGGAGTTACAGACTGGAATCTAATCGAGGTGTTCGGGGTGGGGTTTATATACAGAATAACAGAGACCCCGGGAGGGGAGTTACAGACTGGAATCTAATCGAGGGGTTCGGGGTGGTTTATATACAGAATAACAGATACCCCGGGAGGGAGTTACAGACTGGAATCTAATCGAGGGATTCAGGGTGGTTTATATACACAATAACAGATACCCCGGGAGGGAGTTTCAGTCTGGGAAATAATCGAGGGGTTCGGGGTGGTTTATATACAGAATAACAGATACCCGGGAGGAAGTTACAGACTGGAATCTAATCGAGGGGTTCGGGGTGGGGTTTATATACAGAATAACAGATACCCCGGGAGGAAGTGACAGACTGGGATCTAATCGAGGGGTTCAGGGTGGTTTATATACAGAATAACAGATACCCGGGAGGGAGTTACAGACTGGAATCTAATCGAGGGGTTCAGGGTGGTTTATATACAGAATAACAGATACCCGGGAGGGAGTTACAGACTGGAATCTAATCGAGGGGTTCAGGGTGGTTTATGTACAGAATAACAGATACCGGGAGGGAGTTACAGACTGGAATCTAATCGAGGGGTTCGGGGTGGGTTATATACAGAATAACAGATAATCGGGAGGGAGTTACAGACTGACACCGGTAGGATTGGCTGAGCTGAATTATTTCCGTGTTGGTGGGTGAAGTTTAGGGTATGATCCTACTGAGGGGAGAGACTGGGAAGTGAAGAGGGATCCTCCCTCACAAGAGGCACCGTTATAGACCTTCGATTCCCCTCTGAGATTGTGGTGTGTCTCTCTGCATTTCATTCCCCCACTGGGCCGTTCTCTCTCAATGATTCGGTACTAGTCCGGGTTGTGGGAAACCGATGGTTTTAATCAGGGATGGCGTTCGGAGGAAAACGCAGAAAAGTTAGAGTTGAGGATGATCCGACTCGCCACAATCTCAGTGAACTGCGGGACAGACTGGATGGACTGAATGGCCTCCTCCTTCTATATTTTCTCTCAGCTCATGTGGTATAGTATGCCTCACCCAGACACGGTGTGATGAACACCTCAGGAGATTTTGCTATCTCTTTATTTCTCGGTGTTCCTGTCCTGTCTTCCTTCCTAATCTCTCTCTCTTTACCCGGGGTTGACCCAACACCTACACCCGGCTGAATAACTTTCCCCCAGTACAACGTTGTTAATCTTCCTTTTGTTTTTAGTGTGGAGTTTATTGTGCTGACCCGACGCTCCCAAACCTGAACTCGTTCTCAAACAGTGGAAGATGCAAACCTGGCCATCTCGATGGCCGGGGGATTACGGGAGTGATTTTATTTTAAAATGGGTCTTCTTTATCACAAGAGCTACGTGGGAGACATTTCACAGCCATCTGCTGTACTTCGACAGACGGGGCAGATTACTCAAGCTGACAAAAAAACCCACATTGAAACGCAGGAGATCACAGGAAGTGATTGTTCGGGGTGGATCCAAAGGTGTTAGCCTACAGGAGGATGTAGGTATACTTGCCAGATGGGGAGACTGCGGCAGCTGGAGTTTAACCCTGACAAATGTGAGGCGATGCACTTCGGAGGAAAATACCTGACATGGGACCACTCCAAACACAAATGAGCTCAGAGGGATCTAGGCCTACAGCACGGAAACAGACCCTTTGGCCCATCCAGCCCGTGCTGACCCTAATCCCCAAACTAACCCAGTTCCCACACCCCCTTCCCCCCCTGCCTGCTCCTGGCCCATCTCCCTCCAACCCTTCCCTGTCCATGTCCTTATCCAAATCCCTTTTAAACGTTGTAACTGTCCCCCTCCCCCCCACTTCCTCAGGAAGGTCATCCCACACACGGACCACCCTCTGGGGAAAACTGTTGCCCCTCGTGTCTTTTTTAAATCTCCCTCCTCTCCCCTTAAACATGTGCCCCCCTGGTCTTCAAATCCCCCCCACCCTGGGGGAATAGACACCCCCCATTCACCCTCTCTGTCCCCCTCATGGTTTTATAAACGTTGCCCCTTAGGTCCCTTTTATATCTTTTCCCTCTCACCCTAAACCTATGCCCCTCTAGTTCTGGACTCCCCCACCCCAGGGAAAAGACCTTGTCTATTTACCCTCTCCATGCCCCTCATGATTTTATAAACCTCTATAAGGTCACCCCTCAGCCTCCGACGCTCCAGGGAAAACAGCCCCAGCCTGTTCAGCCTCTCCCTGTAGCTCAGACCCTCCAACCCTGGCAACATCCTTGTCAATCTTTTCTGAACCCTTTCAAGTTTCACAACATCTTTCCTATAACAGGACAGGACACTGGGTACACTGAAGGAGACAGGGGAGGTTGGAATCATAAAATCCCTATGGTGTGGACACAGGCCATTCGGCCCAACAAGTCCACACTGACCGTCCAAACAGTAACCCACCCACAGCCATTCCCCAACCCCATAATCCTAAATATACCTGAAAGTAATCCACCCTAACCTGCACATCCCTGAGCACTATGGGACAATTCCCCATGGCCAACCCACCCTAACCTGCACATCCCTGAGCACTATGGGACAATTCCCCATGGCCAACCCACCCTAACCTGCACATCCCTGGGCACTATGGGACAATTCCCCATGGCCAATCCACCCTAACCTGCACATCCCTGGACACTATGGGACAATTTCCCATGGCCAATCCACCATAACCTGCACATCCCTGGGCACTATGGGACAATTTCTCATGGCCAATCCACCCTAACCTGCACATCCCTGGGCACTATGGGACAATTTCCCATGGCCAATCCCACCCTAACCTGCACATCCCTGGGCACTATGGGACAATTTCCCATGGCCAACCCACCCTAACCTGCACATCCCTGGGCACTATGGGACAATTTCCCATGGCCAACCCACCCTAACCTGCACATCCCTGGACACTATGGGACAATTTCCCATGGCCAACCCACCCTAACCTGCACATCCCTGGGCACTATGGGACAATTCCCCATGGCCAATCTACCCAAACCTGCACATCCCTGGGCACGATGGGACAATTTCCCATGGCCAATCCACCCTAACCTGCACATCCCTGGGCATGATGGGACAATTTCCCATGGCCAATCCACCCTAACCTGCACATCTTTGGAATGTGGGAGCACCCGGAGAATCTCCACACAGACAGTCGCCCGAGGGTGGGATCGAACCTGGGCTCCTGGCGCTGGGAGGCAGCAGGGCTAACCACCGAGCCACCCACGTTAGTTGGCCTGTCAGGAGGGTGTACAGAATACCTGCCTTTATCTTGTGTGGCACAGCTTGGAAGAGCAGGGAGGTGATGTTGGAGCTGGACTGGCTTCTCGTTCGATCACAGTGGGAATCCTGTGTGCAGTTCCGGTGACTGTGATAAATGAGGAACATTAGAGGGGGGCAGAGGGACATTCCCTGGCGTGGTGCATTTCCACGATCGAGAGAGACTGGATACTCCCATCTCACACCAGGGGAGGGAGGGAGGGGGAAATACCCCCTTCTCACACTGGGGGGAGGGGGAAATACCCCCATCACACACCGGGGGGAGGGAGGGGGAAATACCCCCATCTCACACCAGGGCAGGGAGGGAGGGGGAAATACCCCCTTCTCACAC